>NW_017209070.1:0-3554 GCF_001704415.2 Capra hircus | reverse complement strand
CCCTGGGGAGACTCCGGAAGTACCCAAGATCCATGTCAGCACTGGAGAGGAATCCTCAGGTTCCGGCACCGACTCACGCAAGGTCTTAGGCCCGGGCATCGAAGGGAGAGGATTCCCGAGAGGCCCTCAAGCAACTCGCATGGACTGGCCTTTCCTGAGGCCACCAGAGCGGGTCCCTGAGGTCCCCATCTTAAGTCGAGAGCACCTGCCAAACTCGAGAAAATCCAGGAGGTTCTCCCCTCCCCAGGCGAGATGAGGCCCATTTGCGCTGAGGCTTCTCGAGGCTAATCACCTAACCTCTGGAACTTCCAAAGGGTCCTTCACACCCTTGATGCAACTCAAGAAGTTACCCGAAATACCCGACTCCACTCGAGAGCAAGCACGAGAGTTCCGCCACATCCAGAGGAGCCCCGTTTCCGCCTCCTAGCTCGAGAGGAGGGATCCTTTCCCTGCGTGGTCGGGAAGGAATTCCCGGCGTTTCCGTCGCATCTCAAGAGGAGGCGCTCTCCACAGAAAAGGCGAGAGGAACTCAGGGTCGTGCAACCATTCCAGAGTCCCCCAGATGTCTCAGTCCATTCCAGGGAAACCTGTTTTCCCTACACTGCCTTGACTTTCAAGCCGAGGATCGACTCACACCACGGTGGCACTTGGGACAGCCCTGTGGGAAAGCCTCGTGGGAAAGCCTCGTGGGAAAGCCTCGAGGGAAAGCCACAGATCCCTTTATCCAAGCAAAGGAAGCCTGACACTGCTGCTACAGCTTGGGAGGAAAGCGCACGTGCATGTCCCCACTCGAGACGAGGACTGACTCTTCTCGGGAGACTTCAGAAGTACCCCAAGATCCATGTCAGCACTGGAGAGAAATCCTCAGATTCCGGCACCGAGTCCACACAGATCTTAGGCCCCCGGCATCGACGGGAGAGGAATCCCGAGAGGCCCCCGAGAAACTCGCATGGGGACTGGCCTTTCCTGAGGCCACCAGAGCGGGTCCCTGAGGTCCCCGTCGTAAGTCGAGAGCACCTGCCGCAACTCGAGAAAATCCAGGAGGTTCTCCCCTCCAGGCGAGATGAGGCCCATTTCCGCTGAGGCGACTTGAGGCTAATCACATCTAACATCTGGAACTTCCAAAGGGTCCTTCACACCCTTGCTGCAACTCAAGAAGTTCCCTGATATACCCGTCTCCACTGAAGAGGAAGCACGAGAGTCCGTCCCACTTCCAGAGGAGAACCGTTTCTGCCTCCTAGCTCGAAACGAGGGATCCTTTCCCTGCGTGGTCGGGAAAGAATTCCCGGTGTTCCCGTCGCATCTCAAGAGGAGGCACTCTCCACAGGAAAGGCGAGAGGAACTCCAGGGTCGTGCCACCATTCCCAGAGTTCCCCAGATGTCTCAGTCCATTCCAGGGAAACCTGTTTTCCCTGCACTGCCTCGACTTTCAAGCGAGGATCGACTCACACCACGGTGGCACGTGGGACAGCCCTGTGGGAAAGCCTCGTGGGAAAGCCTCCTGGGAAAGCCTCGAGGGAAAGCCACAGATCCCTTGATCCACGCAAACGGAAGCGTGACACTGCAGCTACAGCTCGTGAGGAAAGCGCACGTGCATGCCGCCACACGAGACGAGGACTGACTCCCTTGGGGAGACTCCAGAAGTACACCAAGATCCATGTCAGCACTGGAGAGGAATCCTCAGGTTCCGGCACCGACTCCACACAAGGTCTTATTCCCCGGCATCGACGGAGAGGAATCCCGAGAGGCCCCCGAGCAACACGCATGGGGACTGGCCTTTCCTGAGGCCACCAGAGCGGGTCCCTGAGGTCCCTGTCGGAAAGTAGAGAGCACCTGCCACAACTCGAGAAAATCCAGGAGGTTCTCCCCTCAGGTGAGATGAGGCCCATTTCCGCTGAGGCGTCTCGGGCTATCACACCTAAACTCTGGAACTTCCAAAGGTCCTTCACACCCTTGCTGCAACTCAAGAAGTTCCGCAGCATTCCGTCTCCACTCGAGAGGAAGCACGAGAGTCCCGCCTACATCCAGAGGAGCCCCGTTTCCGCCTCCTAGCTCGAGAGGAGGGATCCTTTCCCTGCGTGGTCGGGAAAGAATTCCCGCGATTCTTTCGCATCTCAAGAGGCGGCGCTCTCCACAGGAAAGGCGAGAGGAACTCCAGGGTCGGCCACCATTCCCAGAGTCCCCCAGATGTCTCAGTCCCATTCCAGGGAAACCTGTTTTCCCTGCACTGCCCTCGAGCCTCCACTTTTGAAGGGCCGAGGATCGCACTCCAGCCGCGACAGCGGTGGAACGTTGGACGCGCCTGTGGAAGGCCCTCGGGGTGGGGGAAAGTCCTCGTGTCGGGAAAGGTGCCTGGCGAGGGGAAATGCCACAGATGCCTTGAGTCCACAGAGAGCGGAGCGTGACACTGCGTGCGGCAACAGCTATGGGAGGAAAGCGCACGGTGCATTCCGCCCACACGGCGACCAGGGACGACGCGCTGGAGACTCCCAGAAATACCGCCAAGAAGCAGTTGTCAGCTACTGTGGAGATGGAAACTGTCAAGGTCAGCAGCCCGGACTTCACAACAAATCTTAGGCCCAGGCATCTAGGGAGAGGAGTCCCGCGAAGGGCCCCGCCGAGCAAGCGGGCATGGGGATCTGGCCCTTTTCCTGAGCCACCAGAGCGGGTCCCTGACGGCACCCCCGTCTGTAAGTCCGGAGGTAGCACCCTGCATGCAACTGCGGACGAAAGATTCAGGAGGGTGTCTCGCCCTTCGGCGACATGAGGGCGCCCACATTTGTCTGAGGCCGCGTCTCGGAGACTAATCACGACCTAGACCTCTTGGAATCTCCAAAGGGGCGTCTTGTCGGATCAACAGGGGCGTGCGATTGTTGGGCTCGGGCTTCAGCCGTGCAGTGCGAACTCAAGGAAGCGCTCGATACCCCGTTTCCTTCTCCGCCCGGAGGAAAGCAGGAGATCGCCGACGGCCCGACATCGGCAGTAGAAGCCCCGGTTTCGCGCCTCATAGTTCCAGAGGAGGGATCCCTTTCGCATACGTGGTCCGGGTAAGGTATTCCTGGCGTTCCCGGATCGCATCTGGGCAAGAGGAGGCGCTCTCGGCCAGCAGAAAGGCGAAGAAACTCCAGGGTCGCTAGCACATTGCCGCGGGTCCCGCGCCAGAATGCTCCAGTCCAGAGCAGGAACGCGAGTGTTTCCCCTGCAGCTGCTCGACTTTGGCAAGCGCGCAGGCAGTCGGCTCTGAGGTAGCGAACACCGTGGCCACGGAAGGTCCCAGCCCGTCGTGCGAAGGCCCTCGGGTGGAAGCCTCCCTGGGAAGCGCGTCGAGGCGAAAGCCGACGACGATCACCTGCACTGTCACGCGACGGAAGCGCATGGAGAACTGCAGCCGCGCGTCACACAAGGCTCGTCGGAGGAAAGCGCAGCCGTTGCAGCCCCACATCGAAGACGAGGAGCGGTTTTGATCCTTCGGGGAGACTCGCGAGACAGTACCCTCCAAGATCTCATTGTCGAGCACTGAGCTGGAGAAGGAATCCTCTAGGTTTCCGCGGGCA
>NW_017209069.1:0-17974 GCF_001704415.2 Capra hircus | reverse complement strand
ACGCTGGGAAAGGATCCCTCCCCTCGAGCTAGGAGGCGGAAACGGGGGCTCCTCTGGATGTGGGAGGGACTCTCGTGCTTCCTCTCGAGTTGAGTCGGGTATATCGGGGAACTTCCTGAGTTGCAGCAAGGGTGTGAAGGACCCTTTGGAAGTTCCAGAGGTTAGGTGTGATTAACCTCGAGACGCCTCAGCGGAAATGGGCCTCATCTCGCCTGGAGGGGAGAACCTCCTGGATTTTCTCGAGTTGCGGCAGGTGCTCTCGACTTACGACGGGGTCCTCAGGGACCGCGCTGTGGTGGCGTCAGGAAAGGCCAGTCCCCATGCGAGTTGCTCGGGGCCTCTCGGGATTCCCTCTCCGTCGATGCCGGGGCCTAAGATCTAGTGTGGAGCCGGTGCCGGAACCTGAGGATTCCTCTCCAGTGCTGACATGGATCTTGGGGTACTTCTGGAGTCTCCCCAGGGGAGTCAGTCCTTGTCTCGAGTGGGGGCATGCACGTGCGCTTTCCTCCCCAGCTGTTGCAGCAGTGTCACGATTCCCTTCAAGTGGATCAAGGGATCATTGGCTTTCCCCTCCGAGGCTTTCCCACAGGGCTGTCCCACGGGCTGTCCACGTGCCACGTGGTGTGAGTCGATCCTCGTTGAAAGTCGAGGCAGTGCAGGGAAAACAGGTTTCCCTGGAATGGACTGAGACATCTGGGGGACTCTGGGAATGGTGGCACGACCCTGGAGTTCCTCTCGCCTTTCCTGTGGAGAGCGCCTCCTCTTGAGATGCGACGGGAACGCCGGGAATTCTTACCCGACCACAGGGAAAGGATCCCTCGTCTCAAGCCAGGAGGCGGAATCTGGGCTCCTCTGGATGTGTGCGGGACTCTAATGCTTCTTCTGTGTGGAGACCGGTATGTCGGGGAACTTCTTGAGTTGCAGCAAGGGTGTGAAGAACCCTTTGGAAGTTTCAGAGGTTAGGTGTGATAAGCCTCGAGAACCCTCAGCGGAAATGGGCCTCATCTCGCCTGGAGGGCAGAACCTCCTAGATTTTCTCGAGTTGCAGCAGGTGCTCTAGACTTACGACGGGACCTCAGGGACCCGCTCTGCTGGCCTCAGAAAAAGGCCAGTCCCCATTCGAGTTGCTTGGGGGCCTCTCGGGATTCCTCTCCCGTCGATGCCGGGGCCTAAGACCTTGTGTGGAGTCGTGCCGGAACCTGAGGATTCCTCTCCAGTGTGAAATGGATCTGGGGGTACTTGTGGAGTCTCCCCAGGGGAGTCAGTCCTCGTCTCGAGTGGGGAATGCACGTGCGCTTACCTCGCGAGCTGTAGCAGCAGTGTCACGCTACCCTTCGCGTTGATCATGGGATCTGTGGCTTTCCTTGAGGCTTTCCCCGAGGGTTTCCCACGAGGCTTTCCTACAGGGCTGTCCCACGTGCCACCGTGGTGTGAGTCGATCCTCGGCTTGAAAGTCGAGGCAGTGCAGGGAAAACAGGTTTCCCTGGAATGGACTTAGACATCTGGGGGACTCTGGGAATGGTGGCATGACCCTGGAGTTCCTCTCGCCATTCCTGTGGAGAGCGCCTCCTCTTGAGATGCGACGGGAACGCCGGGAATTCTTTCCCGAGCACGCAGGGAAAGGATCCCTCCTCTCGAGCTAGGAGGTGGAAACGGGGCTCCTCTGGATGTGGTCGGGACTCTCGTGCTTCCTCTCGAGTGGAGACGGGTATATCGGGGAACTTCTTGAGTTGCAGCAAGGGTGTGAAGGACCCTTTGCAAGTTCCAGAGGTCTGGTGTGATTAGCCTCAGGACGCCTCAGCGGAAATGGGCCTCATCTCGCCTGGAAGGTAGAACCTCCTGGATTTTCTCGAGTTGTGGCAGGTGCACTAGACTTATGACGGGGACCTCAGGGACGCGCTCTGGTGGCCTCGGGAACGGCCATTTCCTTGCGAGTTACTCGGGGGCCACTCGGGGATTCCTCTCCCGTCGATGCCAGGGCCTAAGACCTTGTGTGGAGTCGGTGCCAGAACCTGAGGATTCCTCTCCAGTGCTGACATGGATCTTGGGGTATTCTGGAGTCTCCCCAGGGGAGTCAGTCCTCGTCTCGAGTGGGGCATGCAAGTGCACTTTCCTCCCAAGCTTTAGCAGCAGTGTAACGCATCCCTTCGCGTGGAAACAGGGATCTGTGGCATTCCCTCGAGGCTTTCCCACGAGGCTTTCACACGAGGCTTTCCACAGGGCTGTCCACGTGCACCGTTGTGTGAGTCGATCCTCGGCTTGAAAGTCGAGGCAGTGCAGGGAAAACAGGTTTCCCTGGAATGGACTGAGACATCCGGGGGGACTCTGGGAATGGTGGCACGACCCTGGAGTTCCTCTCGCTTTTCCTTTGGAGAGCGCCTCTTCTTGAGATGCGACGGGAACGCCGGGAATTTTTCCCGACCACGCAGGGAAAGGATCCCTCCTGTCGACCTAGGAGGCGGAAACGGGCCTCCTCTGGATGTGGGCGGGACTCTCGTGCTTCCTCTCGAGTGGAGATGGTATATCGGGGAACTTCTTGAGTTGCAGCTAGGGTGTGAAGGACCCTTTGGAAGTTCCAGAGTTTAGGTGTGATTAGCCTCTAGTTGCCTCAGCGGAAATAGGCCTCATCGCGCTGGAGGGAAAACCTCCTGGATTTTCTCGAGTTGCGGGCAGGTGCTCTCGACTTACGATGGGGACCTCAGGGACCCGCTCTCGTGGCCTCAGGAAAGGCCAGTCACCAATGCGAGTTGCACGAGGCCCTCTGGGGATTCCTCTCCCGTCGATGCTGGGGTCTAAGACCTTGTGTGGAGTCAGTGCCGGAACCTGAGGATTCCTCTCAGTGCAGACATGATCTTGGGTACTTCTGGAGTCTCCCCAGGGAGTCAGTCCTCGTCTCGACTGGGAGCATGCACGTGCGCTTTCCTCCTGAGCTGTAGCAGCAGTGTCGCGCTCCCTTCACTGGATCAAGGGATCTGTGGTTTCGGCTTTCCGAGGCTTTCCAGAGGCTTTCCACGAGGCTTTCCCACAGGGCTGTCCACGAGACACCGTGTTGTGAGTCGATCCTCGGCTTGAATGTTGAGGCACTGCAGGGAAAACAGGTTTCCCTGGAATGGACGGAGACATCGGGAGACTCTGGGAATGTGGCACGACCTTGAGTTCCTCTCGCCTTTCCTGTGGAGAGCGCCTCCTCTTGAGATGCGACGGGAACGCGGGAATTCTTTCCCAACCACGCAGGGAAAGAATCCTCCTCTTGAGCTCGGAGGGGAAACGGGACTCCTCTGGATGTGGGTGGAACTCTCGTGCTTCCTCTCGAGTGGAGACGGGTACGTCGGGGAACTTCTTGAGTTGCAGCAAGGGTGTGAGGACCCTTTGGAAATTCCAGAGTTAGGTGTGAATAGCCTCGAGACGCCTCAGCGGAAATGGCCTCATCTCGCCTGGAGGGGAGAACCTCCTGGATTTTCTCGAGTTGCGGCAGGTGCTCTCGCTTACGACGGGGACTCAGGACCGCTCTGGTGGCTCAGGAAAGCCAGTCCCATGCGAGTTGCTCGGGGCCTCTGGGGATTCCCTCTCCCGTCGATGCCGGGGCCTAAGACCTTGTGTGGAGTCGTTGCCGGAAACTGAGGATTCCTCTCCAGTGCAGACATGGAACTTGGGGTACTTCTGGGAGTCTCCCCAGGTGAGTCAGTCCTCGTCTCGTGTGGGGGCATGCGCGTGCGCTTTCCTCCCGAGCTGTTAGCAGCAGTGTCGCGCTTCCCTTCGCGTGGATCAAGGGGATCTGTGTCTTTCCCTCGAGGCTTTCCCACGAGGCTTTCCCACAGGGCTGTCCCACGTGTCACCGTGGTGTGAGTCGATCCTCGGATTGAAAGTCGAGGCAGTGCAGGGAAAACAGGTTTCCTGGAATGGACTGAGACATCCAGGGGACTTTGGGAATGGGCTTGAGACTGGAGTTCCTCTCGCCTTTCCTGTGGAGAGCGCCTACACTTGAGATGAGACGGAAACGCTAGGAATACTTTCCCGACCACGCAAGGAAAGGATACCTCCTCTCGAGCTAGAGGCGGAATCGGGGCCACTCTGGATATGGGCGGACCTCTTGGGATCCTCTGAGTGGAGACGGGTATGTCTGGGAACTTCTTAAGTTGCAGCAAGGGTGTGAAGGACCCTTTTGGAAGTTCCAGAGTTTAAGGTGTGATTACCCCGTTGTTGCCTCAGAGGAAATGGGCCTCATCTCGCCTGGATTGGAGAACCTCCTGGATTTTCTCGAGTTGCGTCAGGTGCTCTCGACTTACGATGGGGACCTCAGGGACCCGCTCTGGTGGCCTCAGGAAAGGCCAGTCCCCATGCGGATTGCTCTGGGGCCTCTCGGGATTCTCTCCCGTCGATGCCGGGGCCAAAGATCTTGTGTGGAATCGGTGCCGGAACCTGAGGATTCCTCTCCAGTGCAGACATGGATCTTGGGGTACTTCTGGTGTCTCCCCAGGGTAGTCAGTCCTCGTCTCGAGTGGGGGCATGCACGTGTGCTTTCCTCCGAGCTCTAGCAGCAGTGTCGTGCTTCCCTTCGCGTGGATCAAGGGATCTGTGGCTTTCCCTCGTGGCTTTCCCACGAGTCTTTCCCACGAGGCTTTCCAAAAGGGCGGTCCCACGAGGCTTTCCCACAAGGCTTTCCCACAGGCTGTCCCACGTTCCACCGTGGTGTGAGTCGATCATCGGCTGGAAAGTCGAGGCAGTGCAGGGAAAACAGGTTTCCCTGGAATGGACGGAGACATCTGGGGGACTCTGGGAATGGTGGTAGGACCCTGGAGTTCCTCTCGCCTTGCCTGTGGAGAGCGCCTCCTCTTGAGATGCGACGGAAACGCCCTGAATTCTTTCCTGAGCACGCAGGGAATGGATCCCTCCTCTCGAGCTAGGAGGCGGAAATGGGGCTACTGTGGATGTGGGTGAGATTCTCGTGCTTCCTCTCGAGAGGAGACGGGTATGTCGGGGAACGTCTTGAGTTGCAGCAAGGGTGTGAAAGACCCTTTCGGAAGTTCCAGAGGTTAGGTATGATTAGCCTCAAGACGCCTCAGCGGAATGAGCCTCATCTCGCCTGGAGGGGAGAACCTCCTGGATTTTCTCGAGTTGCGGCAGGTGCTCTCGACTTACGACGGGGACCTCAGGGACCCGCTCTGGTAGCCTCAGTAAAGGCAATTCCCCATGCGAGTTGCTCGGGGGCCTCTCGGGACTCTTCTCCCTTCGATGCCGGGGCCTAAGACCTTGTGTGGAGTGGGTACCGGAACGTGAGGATTCCTCTCCAGTGCTGACATGGATCTTGGGGTACTTCTGGAGTCTCCCCAGGGAGTCAGTCCTCGTCTCGTGTTGGGCATGCAAGTGCACTTTCCTCCCGAGCTGTAGCAGCAGTGTAACGCTTCCCTTCGCGTGGAAACAGGGATCTGTCGCATTCCCTTGAGGCTTTCCCACGAGGCTTTCCCACGAGGCTTTCCCACAGGGCTGTCCAACGTGCCATCGCGGGTGTGAGTCGATCCTCGGCTTGAAAGTCGACTCAGTGCAGGGAAAACAGGTTTCCCTGGAATGGACTGAAACATCTGGGGGACTCTGGGAATGTGGCCTGATACTGGAGTTCCTCTCGCCTTTCCTGTGGAGAGCGCCTACTCTTGAGATGAGACGGGAACGCTAGGAATTCTTTCCCGACCACGCAGGGAAAGGATCCCTCCTCTCGAGCTAGGAGGCGGAAACGGGTCTCCTCTTTATGTGGGCGGGACAATCGTGCTTCCTCTCGAGTGGAAACGGGTATGTCGGGGAAACTTCTTGAGTTGCAGAAAGAGTGTGAAAGACCCTTTGGAACTTCCAGAGGTTAAGTGTGATTAGCCTCGAGACGTCTCAGCAGAAATGGGCCTCATCTCCCCGGGAAGGGAGAACCTCCTGGATTTTCTCGAGTTGCGGCAGGCGCTCTCGACTTACGACGGGCTCCTCAGGGACCAGCTCTGGTGGCCTCAGGAAAGTCCAATCCCCATGCTAGTTGCTCGGGGGCCTTTCGGGATTCCTCTCCCATCGATTCCCAGGCCTAAGACCTTCTGCGGTGTCGGTGCCGGAACCTGAGGATTCCTCTCCAGTGCTGACATGGATCTTGGGGTACTTCTGGAATAGCCCCAGGGGAGTCAGTCCTCGTCTTGAGTGGGGCATGCACGTGTGCTTTCCTCCGAGCTGTATCAGCAGTGTCACACTTCCCTTCCCGTGGATCAAGGAATCTGTGGCTTTCCCTCGAGGCTTTCCCAGCAGTCTTTCCAAGAGGCTTTCCCACAGGGCTGTCCTACGTGCCACCGTGGTGTGATTCGATCCTCGGCTTGAAAGTCGAGGCAGTGCAGGGAAAACAGGTTTCCCTGGAATGGACTGAGACATCTGCGGGACTCTGGAATGGTGGCACGACCCTTGAGTCCCTCTCGCCTTCCAGGTGGAGAGCGCCTCCTCTTGAGATGCAATGGGAACGCCGGGATTCTTTCTCGACCCTGCAGGGAAAGGATCCCACCTCTCGAGCTAGGAGGCGGCAACGGGGCTCCTCTGGATGTGGGCGGGACGCTCGTGATTCCTCTCGAGTGGAGACAGGTATATCCGGGAACTTCTTGAGTTGCAGGAAAGGTGTGAAGGACCCTTTGGAAGTTCCAGAGGGTAGGTGTGATTAGCCTCGAAACGCCTCAGCAGAAAGGAGCCTGACCTCGCCTGGAGGGGAGAACCTCCTGGATTTTCTCGAGTTGCTTCAGGTGCTCTCGACATATGACGGGTATCTCAGGGACCCGCTCTGGTGGCCTCAGGAAAGGCCAGTCCACATGCGCGTTGCCTGGGGACCTCTCGGGATTCCTCTCCCATCGATGCCAGGACCTAAGACCTTGTGTGGAGTCGGTGCCTGAACCTGAGGATTCCTCTCCAGTGCTGACATGGATCTTGGGTTACTTTTGGAGTCTCCCCATAGGGAGTCAGTCCTCGTCTCGTGTGGGGGCATGCAGGTGCGCTTTCCTTCAGAGCTGTAGCAGCAGTGTCACGCTTCCCTTCGCGTGGATCAAGGGATCTGTGGCTTTCCCTCGAGATTTCCCACGAGGCTTTCCCACGAGGCTTTCTCTCGAGGCTTTCCACGAGGCTTTCCCACAGGGCTGACCCACGTGTCACCGGTCATGTGAGTCGATCCTCGTCTTGAACGTCGAGGCAGTGCAGGGAAAACAGGTTTCCCTGGAATGGACTGAGATATCTGGGGGACTCTGGGAATGGTGGCACGACCCTTGGGTTCCTCTCGCCTTTCCTGTGGAGAGCGCCTCCTCTTGAGATGCGAGGGGAATGCCGGGAATTCTTTCCCGACCACGCAGGGAAAGGATCCCTCCTCTCGAGCCATGAGGCGGAAACGAGGCTCCTCTGGATGTGGCGGGACTCTCGTGCTTCCTCTCGAGTGGAGCAGGGTATGTCGGGGAACTTCTTGAATTGCAGCAAGGGTGTGAAGGACCCTTTGGAAGTTTCCATAGGTTAGGTGTGATTATTCTCGAGACGCCTCAGCGGAAATTGGCCTCATCTCGCCTGGAAGGGAGAACCTCCTGGATTTTCTCGAGTTGCGGCAGGTGCTCTCGACTTACGAAGGGGACCTCAGGGACCCTCTCTGGTGGCCTCAGGAAAGGCCAGTCCCCATGCGAGTTGCTCGCGGCATCTCGGGATTCCTCTCCCGTCGATGCCCGGGCCTAAGACCTTGTTTGCAGTCGGTGCCGGGAACCTGAGGATTCCTCTCCAGTGCTGACATGGATCTTGGGGTACTTCTGGAGTCTCCCCAGGGAGTCAGTCCTCGTCTCGAGTGGGGGCATGCACGTGCGCTTTTCCTCCCTAGCTGTAGCAGCAGTGTCACGCTCCCTTCGCGTGGATAAGGATCTGTGGCTTTCCCTCGAGGCTTTCACATGAGACTTTCCCACGAGGCTTTCCACAGGGCTGTCCACGTTCACCGTCGTGTGTGACGATCCTCGGCTTGAAAGTCGAGGCAGTCAGGGAAAACAGGTTTCCCTGGAATGGACTGAGACATCTGAGGGACTCTGGAATGGTGGCACAACCTGGAGTTCCTCTCGCCTTTCCTGTGGAGATCGCCTCCTCTTGAGATGCGCTGGAACACTGGAACTCTTTCCGATCACTGAGGGAAAGGATCCTCCTCTCGAGCTAGGAGGCGAAACGGGCTCCTCTGAATGTGGGCGGACTCTCGTGCTTCCTCTCGAGTGGAGACGGGTATGTTGGGGATCTTCATGAGTTGCAGCAAGGGTGTGAAGGACCTTTGGAAGTTCCAGAGGTTAAGTGTGATTAACCTTGAGACACCTAGCGAAATGGTCCTCATCTCGCCTGGAAGGGAGAACCTCCTAGATTTTCTCAAGTTGCTGCAGGTGCTCTCTACCTACGACGGGGACCTCAGGGACCGCTCTGGTGGCTCAGGATCGGCCAGTCCCCATGGGAGTTGCTCGGGAGACTCACGGGATTCCTCTCCCATCGATGCCGGGGCCTAAGACCTTTGTGGAGTTGGTGCCGTAAGTGAGGATTCCTCTCCAGTGCTGACATGGATCTTGGAGTACTTCTCGAGTCTACCCAGGGCAGTCAGTCCTCGTCTCGAGTGGGTGCATGCACGTGCGCTTTCCTCCGAGCTGTAGCAGCAGTGTCACGCTTCCCTTCGCGTGGATCAAGGGATCTGTGGCTTTCCTCGAGGCTTTCCCACGAGCTTTCACACAGGGCTGTTCCACGTGCCACCGTGCAGTGAGTCGATGCTCGCTTGAAAGTCGAGCAGTGTAGGGAAACAGGTTTCCCTGGAATGGACTGAGACATCTGGGGACTCTGGGAATGGTGGCACGACCCTGGAGTTCCTCTCGCCTTTCCTGTGTTGCGCCTCCTCTTGAGATGCGACGGGAACGCCGGAATTCTTTCCGATAACGCAGGGAAAGGATCCTCCTCTCGAGCTATGAGGCGGAAACGGGCTCCTCTGGATGTGGGCAAGACTCTCGTGCTTCCTCTCGAGTGGAGAGGGGTATTTCGGGGAACTTCTTGAGTTGCAGCTAGGGTTTGAAGGCCCCTTTGTTAGTTCCAGATGCTTGATGATTAGCCTCGAGACGCCTGCATCGGATATGGGCCACATCTCGCCTGGAGGAGAACTCCTGGATTTTCTCGAGTTGCAGCTGGAGCTCTCGACTTACGACTTGGACCTCAGAGACCGCTCTGGTGGCCTCATGAAAGGCGAATCCCCAAGCAAGTTGCTCGTGGGCTTCTCGGGATTCCACTCCCGTCGATGCCGGGGCTAAGACCTTGTGTGGAGTTACTGCCACAACCTGAGGATTCCTCTCCAGTGCCTACATGGATCTTCGGGACTTCTGGAGTCTCCCCAGGGGCGTCAGACCTCGGCTCGAGTGGGGGCATGCACGTGCGCTTTCCTCCCGAGCTGTAGCAGCAGTGTCACGCTTACCTTCGCATGGATCAATGATCTGTGGTTATCACTCGAGGCTTTCCCAAGAGGGTTTCCCACGAGGCTTTCCCACAGGGCTGTCCCACGTGCCACCTTGGTGTGAGTCTATCCTTGGCTGGTAAGTCGAGGCAGTGCAGGGAAAACAGTTTTCCCTGGAATGGACTGAGACATCTGGGGGACTCTGGGAATGGTGGCACACCCTGGAGTTCCTCTCGCCTTTCCTGTGGAGAGCGCCTCCTCTTGAGAAGCGACGGGAACGTGGGTATTCTTTCCGACCACGAAAGGAAATGATCCCTCCTCTCGAGCTAGGAGGCGGAAACGGGGTTACTCTGGATGTGAGCGGTACTCTCGTGCTTCCTCTCAAGTGGAGACTGGTATGTCGGGGAACTTCTTAAGTTGCAGCAAGGGTGTGAATCACTTTTGGAAGTTACAGAGGTTAGGTGTGATTAGCCTCGAGACACCTCAGCAGAAATGGGCCTCATCTCGCCTAAGGGGAAACCACCTGGATTTTCTCTAGTTGCGGCAGGTGCTCTCGACTTACGATGGGACCTCAGGGACCCGCTCTGGTGGCCTCAGGAAAGGTAGTATCCATGCGAGTTTCTCGGGGTCCTCTCGGGACTCCACTCCCGTCGATGCCGGGCCTAAGTCTTGTGTGGAGTAGGTGCCGGAACCTGAGGATTCCTCTCCAGTGCTGACATGGATCTTGGGCTACTTCTGGAGTCTCCCCAGGGGAGTCTTTCGTCGTCTCGAGTGGGGGCATGCACGTGCGATTTCCTCCCGAGCTGAAGCAGCAGATTCACGTTTCCCTTCCCGTGGATCAAGGGATCTGTGGCTATCCCTCAAGGCTTTCCACGAGGCTTTCTCATAGGTTGTACCACGTGCCACCGTAGTGTGAGTCGTTCCTCGGCATGAAAGTCGAGGCAGTGCGGGAAAACAGGTTTCCCTGGAATGGACTGAGACATCTGGGGGTCTCTGGGAATGGTGGCCGACACTGGAGTTCCTCTCGCCTTTCCTGTGGAGAGCGCATCCTCTTGAGCTGCGACGGAACACCGAGAATTTTTTCCCGAACACGCAGGGAAAGGATCCTTCTCTCGAGCTAGGAGGTGTAAATGGGGATCCTCTGGATGAGGGCGGGACACTCGTACTTCCTCTCGAGTGGAGACGGGTATGTCGGGGAACTTCTTGAGATGCAGAAAGGTGTGAAGGACCTTTGGAAGTTCCAGAGGTTAGGTGTGATTAACCTCGAGACGCCTCAGCGGAAATGGGCCTCTTCTTGCCTGGAGGGAGAACCTCCTGGATTTTCTCGAGTTGCGGCAGTGATCTCGACTTACGACGGGGACATCAGGGACCTGCTCTGGTGGCCTCAGGAAAGGCCATCCCAAGCGAGTTGCTCGGGGCCTCTCGGATTCCTCTCCCGTCGATTCCGTGGCCTAAGACCTTGTGTGGAGTCTGGCCGGAACCTGAGGATTCCTCTCCAGTGCTGACATGGATCTTGGGTACTTCTGGAGTGTCCCCAGGGAGTCAGTCGCGACTCGAGTGGGGGGTACACGTGCGCTTTCCTCCGAGCTTTAGCAGCAGTGTCAGGCTTCCCGTCGAGGATTAAGTGATCTGTGGCTTTCCCTCGAGGCTTTCCATGAGGCTTTCCAAGAAGCTTTCCCACAGGGCTGTCCCACGTGCCACCGTGGTGTGAGTCGATTATCGGCTGAAAGTCGAGGCAGGGCAGGGAAAACAGGTTTCCCTGGAATGGACTGAGACATCTGGGGAACTCTGGGAATGGTGGCACGACCCTGGAGTTCCTCTCGCCTTTCCTGTGAAGAGCGCCTCCTCTTGAGATGCGACGGGAACGCCGGGAATTCTCTCCCGACCACGCAGGGAAAGGATCCGCCCTCTCGAGCTAGGAGGCGGAAACGGGCTCCTCTGGATGTTGGCGGACTCTCGTGCTTCCTCTCGAGTGGAGACGGGTTTGTCGGGGAACTTCTTGAGTTGCAGTAAGGGTGTGAAGGACCCTTTGGAAGTTCCAGAGGTTAGGTGTGATTAGCCTCGAGACGCCTCAGGGGAAATGGGCCTCATCTCGCCTGGAGGGGAGAACCTCCTGGATTTTCTCGAGTTGCGGCAGTGCTCTCGACTTACGACGGGGACCTCAGGGACCCGCTCTGGTGGCCTCAGGAAAGGCCAGTCCACATGCGAGTTCTCGGGGGCCTCTCGGGATTCCTCTCCCGTCGATGCCGGGGCCTAAGATCTTGTGTGGAGTCGTGCCGGAACCTGAGCATTCCTCTTCAGTGCTGACATGGATCTTGGGGTACTTCTGGAGTCTCCCAGGGAGTCAGTCCTCGTCTCGAGAGGGGCATGCACGTGCGCTTTCCTCCCGAGCTGTAGCAGCAGTGTCACGCTTCCCTTCGCGTGGATCAAGGGATCTGTGGCTTTCCCTGAGGCTTTCCCACGAGGCCTTCCACAGGGCTGTCCCACGTGCCACCGAGGTGTGAGTCGATCCTCGGCTTGAAAGTCGAGGCAGTGCAGGGAAAACAGTTTTCCCCGGAATGGACTGAGACATCTGGGGATTCTGGGAACGGTGGCACGACCCTGGAGTTCCTCTCGCCTTTCCTGTGGAGAGCGCCTCATCTTGAGATGCGACGGGAACGCCGGGAATTCTTTCCCGACCACGCAGGAAAGGATCCCTCCTCTGGAGCTAGGAGGCGGAAACGGGGCTCCTCTGGATGTGGGCGGAATCTCGTGCTTCCTCTAGAGTGGAGTCGGGTATTTCGGGAACTTCTTGAGTTGCAGCAAGGGTGTGAAGGACCTTTGGAAGTTCCAGAGTTTAGGTGTGATTAGCCTCGAGACGCCTCAGTGGAAATGCGCCTCATCTCGCCTGGAGGGGAGAACCTCCTGGTTTTTCTCGAGTTGCGGCATGTGCTCTCGACTTACGACGGGGCCCTAGGACCACGCTGGTGCCTCAGGAAAGGCCAGTCCCCATCCGAGTTGCTCGAGGGCTCTCGGGATTCCTTTCCCGTCGATGCCGGGCCTAAGTCCTTGTGTGGTGTCGGTGCCGAACCTGAGGATTCCTCTGCAGTGATGATATGGATCTTGGGGTACTTCTGAAGTCACCGCAGGGAGTCAGTCCTCGTCTCGAGTGGGGGCATGCACGTGCGTTTCCTCCCGAGCTGTAGCAGCATGTCACGCTTCCCTCCTCGTGGATTAAGGATCTGTGGCTTTCCCTCGAGTCTTTCCCTTGAGGCTTTCCCACGAGGCTTTCCCACAGGGATGTCCCACGTGCCACCGGTGGTGTGAGTCGATCCTCGCTTGAAAGTAGAGGCAGTGCAGGGAAAACAGGTTTCCCTGAATGGACTGAGACATCTGGGGACTCTGGGAATGGTGGCACGACCCTGGAGTTCCTCTCGCCTTTCCTGTGGAGAGCGCCTCCTCTTTAGTTGTATCGGAAACGCTGGGAATTCTTTCCCGACCACGCAGGGAAGGATCCTCCTCTCGACGCTAGGAGGCGGTAACGGGATCTCTGGATATGGCGGCTCTTGTGTTTCATCTCAGTGGAGACGGGTATGTCGGGGAACTTCTTGAGTTGCAGCAAGGTGTGAAGGACCCTTTGGAAGTTCCAAAAGTAAGGTGTGATTAGCCTCCTGACGCTCAGCGGAAATGGGCCTCATCTCGCCTGGAGGAGAAACTCCTGGATTTTCTCCAGTTGCGGCAGGTGCTCTCGACTTAAGACGGGACCTCAGGGAACCCGCTCTGGTGGCCTCAGAAAGGCCAGTCCCCATGCGAGTTGCTCGAGGGCCTCTCGGATTCCTTTCCGTCGATGCCCGGTCCTAAGACCTTGTGTGGATCGTGCGGAACCTGAGGATTCTCTACAGTGCTGACATGTTCTTGGGCTACTTCTGGAGTCTCCCATGGGAGCCAGTCGTCGTCTCGAGTGGGGGCATGCACGTGCGCTTTCTTCCGAGCTTTAGCAGCAGTGTCAGCTTCCTTCACGTGGATCAAGGGATCTGTGTCTTTCCCTCGAGGCTTTCCCACGAGGCTTTCCACAGGGATGTCCCACGTGCACCGTTGTGTGAGTCGATCCTCGCTTGAAAGTCGAGGCAGTGCAGGGAAAACAGGTTTCCCTGGAATGGACTGAGACATCTGGGGACTTTGGGATATGGCACGAACCTGGAGTTCCTCTCGCCTTTCCTGTGGAGAGCGCCTCCATTTGAGATAGACGGGAACGCGGGAATTCTTTCCGACCACGCAGGTATAGGATCCTCCTCTCGACTAGGAGGAGGAACGGGGCTCCTCTGGATGTGCGGGGAACTCTCGTGCTTCCTCTCGAGTAGAAACGGGTATGTCGGGGAACTTCTTGAGTTGCAGCAAGGGTGTGAAGGACCCTTTGGAAGTTCCAGAGGTAAGGTGTGATTAGCCTCGAGATACCTCAGCAGAAATGGGCCTCATGTCGCCTGGAGGGGAGAACCTCCTGGATTTTCTCGAGTTGCGGCAGGTGCTCTCGACTTACGACGGGGACCTCAGGGACCCACTCTGGTGGGTCAGGAAAGGCCAGTCCCCATGCGAGTTGCTCGGGGCCTCTCGGGATTCCTCTCCCGTCGATGCCGGGCCTAAGACCTTGTGTGGAGTCAGTGCCGGAACCTGAGGATTCCTCTCCAGTGCCGACATGGATCTTCGGGGACTTCTGTTGTCTCCCCAGAGGCGTAAGTCCTCGTCTCGAGTGGGGGCATGCACGTGCGCTTTCCTCCCGAGCTGTAGCAGCAGTGTCACGCTTCCCTTTTCGTGGATCAAGGGATCTGTGGCTTTCCCTCTAGACTTTCCCATGAGGCTTTCCCATGAGGCTTTCCCACAGGGCTTTCCCACGTGCCACGGTGGTGTGAGTCGATCCTCGGCTTGAAAGTCGAGGCAGTGCAGGGAAACCAGGTTCCCTGGAATGGACTGAGACATCTGGGGGACTCTGGCAATGGTGGCACGAACATGGAGTTCCTCTCGCCTCTGGAGAGCGCCTCCTCTTGAGATGTGACGGGAACGCCGCGAATTCTTTCCCCCACGCAGGGAAGGGATCAAACCTCTCGAGGTAGGAGGCGGAAACGTGGCTCCTCTTAATGTGGGCGGCACTTTCCTGCTTCCTCTCGAGTGGAGACGGGTATGTCGGGGAACTTCTTGAGTTGCAGCAAGGTGTGAAGGACCCTTTGGAAGTTCCAGAGGTAAGGTGTGATTAGCCTCGAGATACCTCAGCGGAAATGGGCCTCATGTCGCCTGGAGGGGAGAACCTCATGGATTTTCTCGAGTTGCGGCAGGTGCTCTCGTCTTTCGACGGGGACCTCAGGGACTCGCTCTGGTGGCCTCAGGAAAGGCCAGTCCCCATGCGAGTTGCTCGGGGCCTCTCGGGATTCCTCTCCCGTCGATGCCGGGGCCTAAGACCTTGTGTGGAGTCAGGTGCCGGAACCTGAGGATTCCTCTCCAGTGCTGACATGGATCTTCGGGACTTCTGGAGTCTCCCAGAGGGTAGTCCTCGTCGTCTCGATTGGGGGATGCACGTGTGCTTTCCTCCCGAGCTAGCAGCAGTTCACGTTTCCCTTTGTGGATCAAGGGATCTGTGGCTTTCCCTCTAGGCTTTCCCACGAGGCTTTCCCACAGGTTTTCCCACGTGCCACCGTGTGTGAGTCGATCCTCGGCTTAAAATCGAGGCAGTGCGGGAAAACAGTTTTCCCTGGAATGGATGAGACATCTGGGGGACTCAGGGAATGGTGGCACGACCTGGAGTTCCTCTCGCCTTTCCTGTGGAGAGCGCCTCCTCTTGAGATGCGACGGAAACGCCGGAATTCTTTCCTGACCACGCAGGGAAAGGATCCCTCTCTCGAGCTAGGAGGCGTAAACGGGGCCTCTGGATGAGGGCGGGACACTCGACTTCCTCTTGAGTGGAGACGGGTATGTCGGGGAACTTCTTGAGTTGCAGAAAGGGTGTGAAGGACCTTTGGAAGTTCCAGAGGTTAGGTGTGATTAGCCTCGAGACGCCTCAGCGGAAATGGGCATCTCGCCTGGAGGGGAGAACCTCCTGGATTTTCTCGAGGCGGCAGGTGATCTCGACTTACGACGGGACCTCAGGGACCTCTGGTGGCCTCAGGAAAGGCCAGTCCCCATGCAGTTGCTCGGGGGCCTCTCGGGATTCCTCTCCCGTCGATGCCGGGCCTAAGACCTTGTGTGGAATCGGGCCGGAACCTGAGGATTCCTCTCCACTGCCGACATGGATCTTGGGGTACTTCTGGAGTCTCCCCAGGGAGTCAGTCCGCGTCTCGAGTGGGGGCACGTGCGCTTTCCTCCCCGAGCTGTAGCAGCAGTGTCACGCTTCCCTTCGCGTGGATCAAGGGATCTGTGGCTTTCCCTCGAGGCTTTCCCAGAGGCTTTCCTTTCACAGGGCTGTCCCACGTGCCACCGTGGTGTGAGTCGATGCTCGGCTTGAAAGTCGAGGCAGTGTAGGGAAAACAGGTTTCCCTGGAATGGACTGAGACATCTGGGGGACTCTGGGAATGGTGGCACGACCCTGGAGTTCCTCTCGCCTTTCCTGTGGAGCGCCTCCTCTTGAGATGCGAGGGAACGCGGGGAATTCTTTCCGATACGCAGGGAAAGGATCCCCCTCTCGAGCTAGGAGGCGGAAACGGGCTCCTCTGGATGTGGCAAGACTCTCGTGCTTCCTCTCGAGTGGAGAGGGTATTTCGGGGAACTTCTTGAGTTGCAGCTAAGGGTTTGAAGGCCCTTTGGAAGTTCCAGAGGTTTGTTGATTAGCCTCGAGACGCCTCATCGGAAATGGGCCACATCTCGCCTGGAGGGGAGAACCTCCTGGATTTTCTCGAGTTGCAGCAGGTGCTCTCGACTTACGACGGGACCTCAGAGACACGCTCTGGTGGCCTCAGGAAAGGCCAGTCCATGCGAGTTGCTCGGGGCTCTCGGGATTCCTCTCCCGTCGATGCCGGGGCCTAAGACCTTGTGTGGAGTCGTGCCGGAACCTGAGGATTCCTCTCAAGTGCTGACATGGATCTTGGGGTACTTCTGGAGTCTCCCCAGGGGAGTCAGTCCTCGTCTCGAGTGGGGGCATGCACGTGCGCTTTCCTCCGAGCTGTAGCAGCAGTGTCACGCTTCCCTTCGCGGGATCAAGGGATCTGTGGCTTTCCCCTCGAGGCTTTCCCACGAGGCTTTCCCACAGGGCTGTCCCACGTGCCACCGGGTGTGAGTCGATCCTCGGGCTTGAAAGTCGAGGCAGTGCAGGGAAAACAGTTTTCCCTGGAATGGACTGAGACATCTGGGGGACTCTGGGAATGGTGGCACGACCCTGGAGTTCCTCTCGCCTTTCCTGTGGAGAGCGCCTCCTCTTGAGATGCGACGGGAACGCCGGGAATTCTTTCCCGACCACGCAGGGAAAGGATCCCTCCTCTGGAGCTAGGAGGCGGAAACGGGGCTCCTCTGGATGTGGGCGGGACTCTCGTGCTTCCTCTCGAGTGGAGTCGGGTATGTCGGGGAACTTCTTGAGTTGCAGCAAGGGTGTGAAGGACCCTTTGGAAGTTCCAGAGTTTAGGTGTGATTAGCCTCGAGAGCCTCAGCAGAAATGGGCCTCATCTCGCCTGGAGGGGAGAACCTCCTGGATTTTCTCGAGTTGCGCATGTGCTCTCGACTTACGACGGGGACCTAGGGACCCGATGGTGGCCTCAGGAAAGGCCAGTCCATGCGAGTTGCTCGGGGCCTCTCGGGATTCCATCCCGTCGATGCCGGGGCCTAAGTCCTTGTGTGGAGTCGGTGCCGAACCTGAGGATTCCTCTCAGTGCTGACATGGATCTTGGGGTACTTCTGGAGTCTCCCAGGGGAGTCAGTCCTCGTCTCGAGTGGGGGCATGTACGTGCGATTTCCTCCCGAGCTGTAAGCAGCAGTCACGCTTCCCTCCCGTGGATCAAGGGATCTGTGCTTTCCCTCGAGTCTTTCCCAGGCTTTCCACGAGGCTTTCCGAGGCTTTCCCACAGGTGTCCCACGTGCCACCGTGGTGTGAGTCGATCCTCGGCTTTGAAAGTCGAGGCAGTGCAGGGAAAACAGGTTTCCCTGGAATGGACTGAGACATCTGGGGACTCTGGGAATGGTGGCACGACCCTGGAGTTCCTCTCGCCTTTCCTGTGGAGAGCGCCTCCTCTTGAGCTGTATGCGGAAACGCTGGAATTCTTTCCCGAACACGCAGGGAAAGGATCCCTCCTCTCGAGCTAGGAGGCGGTAAATGGGGATCCTCTGGATATGAGCGGGACACTCGTGTTTTCCTCTCGAGTGGAGACGGGTATGTCGGGGAACTTCTTGAGTTGCAGCAAGGGTGTGAAGGACCCTTTGGAAGTTCCAAAGGTAAGGTGTGATTAGCCCTCCTGACGCGTCAGCGGAAATGGGCCTCATCTCCCTGGAGGGGAAAACCTCCTGGATTTTCTCCAGTTGCGGCAGGTGCTCTCGACTTACGACGGGGACCTCAGGGACCCGCTCTGGTGGCCTCAGGAAAGGCCAGTC
>NW_017209068.1:0-3555 GCF_001704415.2 Capra hircus | reverse complement strand
ATAAGTTCCATGTCAGCACTGGAGAGGAAACCTCAGGTTCCGGAACTGATTCCCACACAAGGTCTTAGGCCCCAGCAACGACGGGAGAGGAATCCCGAAGAGGCCCCGAGCAACTCGCATGGTGACTGGCCTTTCCTGAGGCCACCAGAGCGGGTCGCCTGAGGTCCCCGTGGTAAGTCGAAATCACCTGCCGCAACTGGAGAAAATCCAGGATGTTCTCCCTGCAGGCGAGATGTGGGCCATTTCCGCTGAGGCGTCTCGAGGCTAATCACACCTAACCTCTGGAACTACCAACAGGTCCTTCACATCCTTGCTGTCAAGAAGTTCCCCGACATACCCGTCTCCACTCGAGAGGAAGCAGCTCGAGTCCCGCCCATATCAGAGGAGCCCCGTTTCCACCTCTAGCTCGAGAGTAGCGATCCTTTCCCTGCGTGGTCGGAAAGAATTTCCGGCGTTCCCGTCGCATCTGAAGAGCAGGGGCTCTCCACAGGAAAGGCGAGAGGAACTCCAGGGTCGTGCCACCATTCCAGAGTCCCCCAGATGTCTCAGTCCATTCCAGGAAAACCTGTTTTCCCTGCACTGCCTCAACTTTCAAGCCGAGGATCGACTCACACCACGGTGGCACGTGGGACAGCCCTGTGGGAAAGCCTCGTGGGAAAGCCTGGTTGGGAAAGCCTCGAGGGAAAGCCACAGATCCCTTGATCCACGCGAATGGAAGCGCGACACTGCTGCTACAGCTCGGGAGGAAAGCGCACGTGCCTGCCCTACTCGAGAAAAGGACTGACTCCCCTGGGCAGACTCCAGAAGTTCCCCAAGATCCATGTAAGCACTGGAGAGGAATCCTCAGGTTCCGGCACTGGAGAGGAATCCTCAGGTTCCGGCACTGACTCCACACAAGGTCTTACGCCCCAGCATCGACGGGAGAGGCATCCAAGAGAACCCCGAGCAACTCGCATGGGGACTGGCCTTTCATGAGGCCACGAGAGCGGGTCGCTGAGGTCCCCGTCGTAAGTCGAGAGCACCTGCCACAACTCGAGAAAATCCAGGAGGTACACCCTCAGGCAGATGAGGCCCATTTCCGTGGAGGCTTCTCGAGGCTAATACACCTAACATCTGGAACTTCCAAAGGGTCCTTCACACCCATGCTGCAACTCAAGAAGTTCCCTGACATACCCGTCTCCACTCGAGAGGAAGCACGAGAGTCTCGCCCACATGCAGAGGAGCCCCGTTTCCGCCTCCTAGCTCGAGAGGAGGTATCCTTGCCCTGCGTGGTCGGGAAAGAAATCCCGGCGTTGCCGTCGCATCTCAAGAGGAGGCGCTCTCCACAGGAAAGGCGAGAGGAACTCCAGGGTCGTGCCACCATTCCAGAGTCCCCCAGATATCTCAGTCCTTTCCAGGGAAACCTGTTTTCCCTGCACTGCCTCGGCTTTCACGCTGAGTATCGACTCACACCACGGTGGCACGTGGGACAGCCCTGTGGGAAAGCCGTGGGAAAGCCCTCGTGGAAAGCCTCGAGGGAAAGCCACAGATCCTTGATCCACGCGAAGGGAAGCGTGACACTGCTGCTAAATCTCGGGAAGAAAGCACACGTGCATGCCCCCACTCGAGACGAGGACTGACTTACCTGGGGAGACTCCAGAAGTTCCCCAAGATCCATGTCAGCACTGGAGAGGAATCCTCAGGTTCCGGCACCGACTCCACACAAGGTCTTAGGCCCCGGCATCGACGGGAGAGGAATCCCGAGAGGCCCCCAAGCAACTCGCATGGGGACTGGCCTTTCCTGAGGGCACCAGAACGGGTCCCTGAAGTCCCCGTCGTAAGAAGAGAGCACCTGCCGCAACTGGAGAAAATCCAGGAGTTTCTCCCCTCCAGGCGATATGAGGGCCAATTCCGCTGAGGCCTCTCCAGGCTAATCACATCTAACATCTGGAACTTCCAAAGGGTCCTTCCCACCCTTGCTGCAACTCAAAAGTTCCCCGACATACCCGTCTCCACTCGAGAAGAAGCACGAGAGTCCCGCCCACATCCAGAGGAGACCCGTTTCCGACTCCTACCTCGAGAGGAGGGATCCTTTACCTGCTTGGTGGGGAAAGAATTCCCCGCATTCCCGTCGCATCTCAAGAGGAGGCGCTCTCCATCGAAAGGCGAGAGGAACTCCAGGGTCGTGACACCATTCCCAGAGTCCCCCAGATGTCTCAGTCCATTCCAGGGAAACCAGTTTTCCCTGCACTGCCTCGATGTTGAAGCCGAGGATCCACTCACACCACGGTGGCACGTGGGACAGCCCTGTGGGAAAGCCTCGTGGGAAAGCCTCGTGGGAAAGCCTCAAGGGAAAGCCACAGATCCCTTGATCCACGGGAAGGGAAGCGCGACACTGCTGCTACAGTTCGGGAGAAAAGCGCACGTGAATGCCCCCAACTCGAGACGAGGACTGACTCCCCTGGGAAGAATCCAGAAGTACTCCAAGATCCATGTCAGCACTGGAGAGGAATCCTCAGGTTCAGGCACCAACTCCACACAAGGTCTTAGGCCCCGATATCGACGGGAGAGGAATCACGAGAGGCCCCCGAGCAACTCGCATGGGGACTGGCCTTTCCTGAGGCCACCAGAACGGGTCCCTGAGGTCCCCGTCGTAAGTCGAGAGCACCTGCCGCAACTCGAGAAAATCCAGGAGGTTCTCAACTCCAGGCGAGATGAGGCCCATTTCCGCTGAGGCGTCTCGAGGCTAATCACATCTAACATCTGGAACTTCCAAAGGGTCCTTCACACCCCTTGCTGCAACTCAAGAAGTTCCCCGACATACCCCGTCTCCACTCGAGAGGAAGCACGAGAGTCCGCCCATCCAGAGGAGACCCGTTTCCGCCTCCTAGCTCGAGAGGAGGGATCCTTTCCTGCGTGGTGGGGAAAGAATTCCCGGCGTTCCCATCGCATCTCAAGAGAGGCGCTCTCCACAGGAAAGGCGAGAGGAACTCCAGGGTCGTGCCACCATTCCAGAGTCCCCCAGATGTCTCAGTCCATTCCAGGGAAACCTATTTTCCCTGCACTGCCTCTACTTTGAAAGCCGAGGATCGACTCACACACGGTGGCACGTGGACAGCCCTGTGGGAAAGCCTCGTGGGAAAGCCTCGTGGGAAAGCCTCGAGGAAAGCCACAGATCCCTTGATGCACGCGCGAAGGGAAGCGTGACACTGCTGCTACAGCTCGGGAGGAAAGCGCACATGCATGCCCCCACTCGAGGCTAGGACTGACTCCCCTGGGGTAGACTCCAGAAGTACCCCAAGATCCATGTCAACACTGGAGAGGAATCCTCAGGTTCCGGCACCGATTCCTCACAAGGTCTTAGGCCCCAACATCGACGGGAGAGGAATCCGAGAGGCTCCGAGCAACTCGCATGTGGACTGGCGTTTCCTGAGGCACACCAGCGATCCCTGGTCCCGTCGTAAGTCGAGAGCACCTGCCGCAACTCGAGAAAATCCAGGAGGTTCTCCCCACCAGGCGGATGAAGGCCCATTTCCGCTGAGGCGTCTAAGAGGCTAATCACACTAACATCTGGAA
>NW_017209067.1:0-3555 GCF_001704415.2 Capra hircus | reverse complement strand
CAAGCTCCAGCATGAAACTCTGTCGAGGAAAGACAGGCAAAATGATCTCGAGCGTTGTTCCTTGGCCGCCCAGACAAAGCTCCGCACGGAGAGCACCAGGTTCCAAGGCCCCTGGCTGGGTTTTGCATCCCCACACTCCCAGAGCTGACTCCGTGGTGCCTAGAAAGTGTTGTGAGAGACGTAGTTCCCTAGCACTCTCCTCCCAGCAGAGACATTGCAGTGTTGGGGCCTTATCCTGCGTGTCTGGGTTCCCCGCCACAGCCTCAACTCAGGGAAGCAGCCCCTGAGGCAAGACCTGCTGGAGGAGCCCTGCGCGCCGCCTGTAAGCGAGAGCACAGCCAGCAGTGTAGCGACCTCCTCGGGAGAAGAGGAGGCAGCGAGCCCAGTCAAGAGAAAGCCCTGCTTGCACGGAGCTAAGTGCCCTCCAGTACGGCAAGCTCTAGCTCTGCTCAGAGCCCCGATCTGCAGAGTTTCTGCGCGGGCCTCCGCCGGGCTCGCCTTGCCCAGACTTGCCTTGCTTTTAGGCTCCCTCCCCAGGAAGGAGCTGTCTGAGCGAGCCTGGGAGACGCCACTGTGCCTTCCTTGCCTCAGCTCCAATCCTGCCTTGCCTTTGCACATAGTGCCAGGCGTGGTTGGGAGGCTTAGGGTGGTGTGCACACTGCAAGGGCCTCAGCAGTGAGAACTCTGTCAGAGGCGAAGGGAAGGAACTGCAGGCTCCTCCAGGTTTCTAGCCCCTAGAATCAGCCGCCGCACCGAGAGCACCAGGCTCCCAGGCCCCTGGCTGGGGTTTTCAGCCCCGCACACACGGAGCTGATTCCTTGGGTGCCCAGAAAGTGTATGACAGACGTAGGTTCCCTAGCACTCTCCTCCCCAGCAGAGACATGTGCAGGTGTTGGGGCCTGATCCTGCGTGTCGGGTTCCTGCCACAGCCCCAACTCAGGGAAGCAGCCCCTGAGGCAAGACCTGCTGGAGGAGCCCTGCGCGCCCGCCTGATAGGCGAGTGCACAGCCAGCAGGGAAGCGAGCCTCCTCGGGGAAGAGGAGGCAGCCCAGCCCGTCAAGTTGAAAGCCTGCTTGCACGGAGCTAAGTGCGCCTCCAGTACGGCAGAGCTCTAGCTCTGCTCAGAGCCCCGATCTGGCAGATTCCTGGCGCGAGGCTGCTCTGCGGGCTAGCCTTGCCCAGACTTGCCTTGCTTTTAGGCTGCTCTCCAGGAAGGAGCAGGCAGCAGGAGCCTGGGAGTCGCCACTGGCGCCTTTCTTGCCTCAGCTCCAATCCTGCCTTGCCTTTGCACTTAGGTCCAGTCCTCCTTAAGGAGAGCTTAGGGGCTGGTGGGTTGCACACTGCCAAGGGCTCCAGCGTGAGAATTCTGTCAGAGGGAAGGGAAGGGCAACTGCAGGGCTCCTCCAGCGGTTGCTTGGCCGCCAGATTCAGCGCCACACGGAGAGCACCAGGCTCCCAGGGCCCTGGCTGGGGTTTTCAGCCCCGCACACACGGAGGCTGATTCCTTGGTGCCCAGAAAGTGTATGACAGACGTAGGTTCCCTAGCACTCTCCTCCCCAGCAGAGACATGTGCAGGTGTTTGGGCCTGATCCTGCGTGTCTGGGTTCCTGCCCACAGCCCCAACTCAGGGAAGCAGCCCTGAGGCAAGACCTGCTGGAGGAGCCTGCGCCCGCCTGATAGGCGAGTGCACAGCCAGCAGGGAAGCGAGCCTCCTCGGGAAGAGGAGGCAGCAAGCCCCGTCAGCTGAAATCCCTGCTTACACGAAGTAAGTGCGCCTCCAGTACGGCAGATCTCTAGCTCTGTTCAGAGGCCCGATCTGGCAGAGTTCCTGGCACCAAGATGCTCTGCCATAGGCGGCCTTGCCCAGACTTGCCTTGCTTTAAGGCTCCCTCCCCAGGAACAGGCTGTTGAGGCCTGGAAACGCCACTGGCCCTCCTGCTTCAGCTCTACCCCTGCCTTGCCTTTGCACTTAGGTCCCAAGCTCCTTGAGGAGGGCTTAGGGCTGGTGGTTGCACACTGCCAAGGCCCAGCAGTGAAAGCTCTGTCAGAGGGAAGCGAAGGCAACAGCAGGCTCCTCAGCGTTCCTTGCCGCCCAGACAAAGCGCCGCACGGAGAGCACCAGGTTCCAAGGCCCTGGCTGGGTTTTGCAGCCCCACACCCAGAGGCTGACTCCGTGGTGCCTAGAAAGTTGTGACAGAGACGTAGGTTCCCTAGCACTCTCCTCCCCAGCAGAGACATGTGCAGGTGTTGGGCCTTATCCTGCGTGTCTGGTTCCGCCCACAGCCCCAACTCAGGGAAAGCAGCCCCTGAGGAAGACCTGCTGAGGAGCCTTGCGCCCCCGCCTGATAGGCGAGTGCACAGCCAGCAGGAAGCGAGCCTCCTCGGGAAGAGGAGGCAGCAAGTCCCCGTCAAGCTGAAATCCCTGCTTACACGAAGCTAAGTGCGACTCCAGTACGGCAGATCTCTAGCTCTGTTCAGAGCCCGATCTGCAGAGTTCCTGGCACCAAGATGCTCTGCCATAGGCGAGCCTTGCGCAGACTTGCCTTGCTTTAAGGCTCCCTCCCCAGGAAGGAGCAGCTGTGTGAGGCTCGGAAACGCCACTGGCGCCTTCCTGGCTTCAGCTCTACCCCTGCCTTGCCTTTGCACTTAGGTCCCAAGCGTCCTTGAGGAGGCTTAGGCTGGTGGGTTGCACACTGCCAAGGGCTCCAGCAGTGAAAGCTCTGTCAGAGGGAAGCGAAGGCAACAGCAGGCTCCTCAGCGTTCCTTGGCCGCCCAGACAAAGCTCCGCACGGAGAGCACCAGTTCCAAGGCCCCTGGCTGGGTTTTGCATCCCCACACTCCCAGAGGACTCCGTGGGTGCCTAGAAAGTGTGTGAGAGACGTAGGTCCCTAGCACTCTCCTCCCCAGCAGAGACATGTGCAGGTGGTTGGGCCTTATCCTGCGTGTCTGGGTTCCGCCCACAGCCTCAACTCAGGGAAGCAGCCCCTGAGGCAAGACCTGCTGGAGGAGCCCTGCGCGCCCGCCTGATAGGCGAGAGCACAGCCAGCAGTTAGCGAGCCTCCTCGGGAAGAGAGGCCAGCGAGCCCAGTCAAGAGAAAGCCCTGCTTGCACGGAGCTAAGTGGCCTCCAGTACGCAGAGCTCTAGCTCTGCTCAGAGCCCCGATCTGGCAGAGTTTCTGGCCGAGCTGCTCGGCCGGGGCTCGCCTTGCCCAGACTTGCCTTGCTTTTAGGCTCCCTCCCAGGAAGGAGCTGTCTGAGCGAGCCTGGAGACGCCACTGGTGCCTTCCTTGCCTCAGCTCCAATCCTGCCTTGCCTTTGCACATAGGTGCAGGCGTGTTGGGGAGGCTTAGGGGTGGTGGTTGCACACTGCAAGGCTTCAGCAGTGAGACTCTGTCAGAGGAAGGGAAGGCAACTGCAGGGCTCCTCCAGCGGTTCTAGGCCGCCTAGAATCAGCGCCACACCGAGAGCACCAGGCTCCCAGGGCCCTGCTGGGGTTTTCAGCCCCGCACACACGGAGGCTGATTCCTTGGTGCCCAAAAGTGTATGACAGACGTA
>NW_017209066.1:0-3557 GCF_001704415.2 Capra hircus | reverse complement strand
CTCGAAACGCCACTGGCGCCTTCCTGGCTCAGCTCTACCCTGCCTTGCCTTTGCACTTAGGTCCCAAGCGTCCTTGAGGAGGGCTTAGGGGCTGGTGGGTTGCACACTGCCAAGGGCTCCAGCAGTGAAAGCTCTGTCAGAGGGAAGCGAAGGGCAACAGCAGGGCTCCTTCAGCGGTTCTTGGCCGCCCAGACAAAGCTCCGCACGGAGAGCACCAGGTTCCAAGGGCCCCTGGCTGGGTTTTGCATCCCCACACTCCCAGAGGCTGACTCCGTGGGTGCCTAGAAAGTGTGTGAGAGACGTAGGTTCCCTAGCACTCTCCTCCCCAGCAGAGACATGTGCAGGTGGTTGGGGCCTTATCCTGCGTGTCTGGGTTCCCGCCCACAGCCTCAACTCAGGGGAAGCAGCCCCTGAGGCAAGACCTGCTGGAGGAGCCCTGCGCGCCCGCCTGATAGGCGAGAGCACAGCCAGCAGTGTAGCGAGCCTCCT
Organism: Capra hircus; assembly: GCF_001704415.2. Lineage (NCBI taxonomy): Eukaryota > Metazoa > Chordata > Mammalia > Artiodactyla > Bovidae > Capra > Capra hircus. Next base: position 3,068 of record NW_017209066.1, on the reverse strand, counting down.
CGGAGAAGAGGAGGCAGCCGAGCCCAGTCAAGAGGAAAGCCCTGCTTGCACGGAGCTAAGTGGGCCTCCAGTACGGCAGAGCTCTAGCTCTGCTCAGAGCCCCGATCTGGCAGAGTTTCTGGCGCGAGGCTGCTCGCCCGGGGGCTCGCCTTGCCCAGACTTGCCTTGCTTTTAGGCTCCCTCCCCAGGAAGGAGCTGTCTGAGCGAGCCTGGGAGACGCCACTGGTGCCTTCCTTGCCTCAGCTCCAATCCTGCCTTGCCTTTGCACATAGGTGCCAGGCGTCGTTGGGGAGGGCTTAGGGGGTGGTGGGTTGCACACTGCCAAGGGCTTCAGCAGTGAGAGCTCTGTCAGAGGGAAGGGAAGGGCAACTGCAGGGCTCCTCCAGCGGTTTCTAGGCCGCCTAGAATCAGCGCCGCACCGAGAGCACCAGGCTCCCAGGGCCCTGGCTGGGGTTTTTCAGCCCCGCACACACGGAGGCTGATTCCTTGGGTGCCCAGAAAGTGTATGACAGACGTAGGTTCCCTAGCACTCTCCTCCCCAGCAGAGACATGTGCAGGTGTTTGGGGCCTGATCCTGCGTGTCTGGGTTCCTGCCACAGCCCCAACTCAGGGGAAGCAGCCCCTGAGGCAAGACCTGCTGGAGGAGCCCTGCGCCCCGCCTGATAGGCGAGTGCACAGCCAGCAGGGAAGCGAGCCTCCTCGGGGAAGAGGAGGCAGCCCAGCCCCGTCAAGTTGAAAGCCCTGCTTGCACGGAGCTAAGTGCGCCTCCAGTACGGCAGAGCTCTAGCTCTGCTCAGAGCCCCGATCTGGCAGAGTTCCTGGCGCGAGGCTGCTCTGCCGGGGGCTAGCCTTGCCCAGACTTGCCTTGCTTTTAGGCTGTCTCCAGGAAGGAGCAGGCAGCAGGAGCCTGGGAGTCGCCACTGGCGCCTTTCTTGCCTCAGCTCCAATCCTGCCTTGCCTTTGCACTTAGGTCCCAGTCCTCCTTAAGGAGAGCTTAGGGGCTGGTGGGTTGCACACTGCCAAGGGCTCCAGCAGTGAGAATTCTGTCAGAGGGAAGGGAAGGGCAACTGCAGGGCTCCTCCAGCGGTTGCTTGGCCGCCCAGATTCAGCGCCACACGGAGAGCACCAGGCTCCCAGGGCCCCTGGCTGGGGTTTTTCAGCCCCGCACACACGGAGGCTGATTCCTTGGGTGCCCAGAAGTGTATGACAGACGTAGGTTCCCTAGCACTCTCCTCCCCAGCAGAGACATGTGCAGGTGTTTGGGGCCTGATCCTGCGTGTCTGGGTTCCTGCCCACAGCCCCAACTCAGGGGAAGCAGCCCCTGAGGCAAGACCTGCTGGAGGAGCCCTGCGCCCCCGCCTGATAGGCGAGTGCACAGCCAGCAGGGAAGCGAGCCCCCTCGGGGAAGAGGAGGCAGCAAGTCCCCGTCAAGCTGAAATCCCTGCTTCACGAAGCTAAGTGCGACTCCAGTACGGCAGATCTCTAGCTCTGTTCAGGCCCGATCTGGCAGAGTTCCTGGCACCAAAGATGCTCTGCCATAGGCGAGCCTTGCGCAGACTTGCCTTGCTTTAAGGCTCCCTCCCCAGGAAAGGAGCAGGCTGTGTGAGGCTCGGAAACGCCACTGGGCCTTCCTGGCTTCAGCTCTACCTGCCTTGCCTTTGCACTTAGGTCCCAAGCGTCCTTGAGGAGGGCTTAGGGGCTGGTGGGTTGCACACTGCCAAGGGCTCCAGCAGTGAAAGCTCTGTCAGAGGGAAGCGAAGGGCAACAGCAGGGCTCCTTCAGCGGTTCCTTGGCCGCCCAGACAAAGCTCCGCACGGAGAGCACCAGGTTCCAAGGGCCCCTGGCTGGTTTTGCATCCCCACTCCCAGAGGCTGACTCCGTGGGTGCCTAGAAAGTGTGTGAGAGACGTAGGTTCCCTAGCACTCTCCTCCCCAGCAGAGACATGTGCAGGTGGTTGGGGCCTTATCCTGCGTGTCTGGGTTCCCGCCCACAGCCTCAACTCAGGGGAAGCAGCCCCTGAGGCAAGACCTGCTGGAGGAGCCCTGCGCGCCCGCCTGATAGGCGAGAGCACAGCCAGCAGTGTAGCGAGCCTCCTCGGGAGAAGAGGAGGCAGCCGAGCCCAGTCAAGAGGAAAGCCCTGCTTGCACGGAGCTAAGTGGGCCTCCAGTACGGCAGAGCTCTAGCTCTGCTCAGAGCCCCGATCTGGCAGAGTTTCTGGCGCGAGGCTGCTCGGCCGGGGGCTCGCCTTGCCCAGACTTGCCTTGCTTTTAGGCTCCCTCCCCAGGAAGGAGCTGTCTGAGCGAGCCTGGGAGACGCCACTGGTGCCTTCCTTGCCTCAGCTCCAATCCTGCCTTGCCTTTGCACATAGGTGCCAGGCGTGTTGGGGAGGGCTTAGGGGTGGTGGGTTGCACACTGCCAAGGGCTTCAGCAGTGAGAGCTCTGTCAGAGGGAAGGGAAGGGCAACTGCAGGGCTCCTCCAGCGGTTTCTAGGCCGCCTAGAATCAGCGCCGCACCGAGAGCACCAGGCTCCCAGGGCCCCTGGCTGGGGTTTTCAGCCCCGCACACACGGAGGCTGATTCCTTGGGTGCCCAGAAAGTGTATGACAGACGTAGGTTCCCTAGCACTCTCCTCCCCAGCAGAGACATGTGCAGGTGTTTGGGGCCTGATCCTGCGTGTCTGGGTTCCTGCCCACAGCCCCAACTCAGGGGAAGCAGCCCCTGAGGCAAGACCTGCTGGAGGAGCCCTGCGCGCCCCGCCTGATAGGCGAGTGCACAGCCAGCAGGGAAGCGAGCCTCCTCGGGGGAAGAGGAGCAGCCCAGCCCCGTCAAGTTGAAAGCCCTGCTTGCACGGAGCTAAGTGCGCCTCCAGTACGGCAGAGCTCTAGCTCTGCTCAGAGCCCCGATCTGGCAGAGTTCCTGGCGCGAGGCTGCTCTGCCGGGGGCTAGCCTTGCCCAGACTTGCCTTGCTTTTAGGCTGCCTCTCCAGGAAGGAGCAGGCAGCAGGAGCCTGGGAGTCGCCACTGGCGCCTTTCTTGCCTCAGCTCCAATCCTGCCTTGCCTTTGCACTTA
>NW_017209065.1:0-3558 GCF_001704415.2 Capra hircus | reverse complement strand
TGCGCGTGATCAAGGGATCTGTGGCTTTCCCTCGAGGCTTTCCCATGAGGCTTCCCAGGAGCTTTCCCACAGGGCTGTCCAACGTGCCATCGCGGTGTGAGTCGATCCTCGGCTTGAAAGTCGAGGCAGTGCAGGAAAACAGTTTCCCCTGGAATGGACTGAGACAGCTTGGGGACTCTGGAAATAGGGACTGATCTGGAGTTCCTCTCGCCTTTCCTGTGGAGAGCGCCTCCTCTTGAGATGCGTCGGAAACGCCTTGAATTCATTCCTACCACGCAGGGAAAGGATCCCTCCTCTTGAGCTAGGAGGCGGAAACGGGGCTCTCTGGATGTGGGCGGGACTATGGAGCTTCTCTACTGGACGGGTATGTCGGGGACTTCTTGAGTTGCAGCAAAAGTGTGAAAGACCCTTTGGAAGTTCCAGAAGTTAGATTTGATTAGCCTCGAGACGCCTCAGTTTAAATGGGCCTCATCTCTCCTGGAGGGGAGAACCTCCTGGATTTTCTCGAGTTGGGACAGGTGCTCTCGACTCACGACGGGGACCTCAGGGACACGCTCTGGTGGCCTCAGAAAAGGCCAGTCCCATGCGAGTTGCTCGGGGGCCTCTCGGGATTCCTCTCCCGTCGATGCCGGGGCCTACGATCTTGTGGGCGCCGGTGCCGGAATCTGAGTATTCCTCTTCAGTGCTAACATGCTTCTTGGGGTACTTATGGAGTCTCCCCAGGGAGTCAGTCCTCGTCTCGAGTGGGGCATGCACGTGCGCTTTCCTCCGAGCGTAGCAGCAGTGTCGTAATTCCCTTTGCGTGGATCAAGGGTTCAGGGGCTTTCCTCGAGGCTTTCCCACGAGCTTTCCCACGAGGCTTTCCAAAGGGCTGTCCCACGTTCCACCGTGGTGTGAGTCGGTCGATCCTCGGCTTGAAAGCAAAGGCAATGCAGGGAAACAGGTTTCCGTGGAATGGACTGAGACATCTGGGGGACTCTGCGAATGGTGCACCACCCTGGAGTTCCTCTCGCCTTTCCTGTGGAGAGCACCTCCTCTTGAGATGCGACGGAACCGCCGGGAATTCTTTCCGACGACGCAGGGAAAGGATCCCTCTTCTCGAGCTGGGAGTCGGAAAAAGGGCTCCTCTGGATTGGACGGGACTCTCGTGCTTCCTCTTGAGTGGAGACGGGTATGTCGGGGAACTTCTTGAGTTGCAGCAAGGGTGTGAAGGACCTTTGGAAGATCCAGAGGTTAGGTGTGATTAGCATGGGGACGCCTCAGAGGAAATGGGCCTCATCTCCCCTGGAGGGGAGAACCTCCTTCATTTTCTCTAGATGGTGGCAGGTGTTCTCGCGCGTTACGACGGGGACCTCAGGGACCCGCTCTGGTGGCCTCAGGAAAGGCCAGTCCCCATGCGAGTTGCTCGGGGGCCTCTCGGATTCCTCTCCGTCGATGCCGTGGCATTAGACCTTGTGTGGAGTCGGTGCCGGAACGTGAGGATTCCTCTCCAGTGCTGACGGGATCTTGGGGTCCTTCTGGAGTCCCCCCAGGGGAGTCAGTCGTCGTCTCGAGTGGGGGCATGCACGTGCGTTTTCCTCTCGAGCTGTAGCAGCAGTGTCAAACTTCCCTTCGGGTTGATCAAAGCAACTGTGGCTTTCCCTCGAGGCTTTCCCACGAGGCTTTCACAAGAGGCTTTCCACAGGGCTGTCCCACGTGCCACCGTGGTGTGAGTGGATCCTCGTCCTGAAAGTCGAGGCAGTGTAGGGAAACAGGTTTCCCTGGAATGAACTGAGACATCTGGGGGACTCTGGGAATGGTGGCACGATCCTGGAGTTCCGCTCCCCTTTCCTGTGGAGAGTGCCTCCTCTTGAGATGCGACGGGAACGCCGGGAATTATTTCCCAAACATGCAGGTAAAGGATCCCTCCTCTCGAGCTAGGAGGCGGAAACGGGGTTCCTCTAGATATGGGCGGGACTCTCGTGCTTCCTCTCGAGTGGAGACGGGTATGTCGGCGAAATTCTTTAGTTTTAGCAAGTGTGTGAAGGACCCTTTGGAAGTTCCAGAGGTTAGGTGTGATTAGCCTCGAGACGTCTCAGCAGAAATGGGCCTCATCTCCCGGGAAGGGAGAACCTCCTGGATTTTCTCGAGTTGCGGCAGGCGCTCTCGACTTACGACGGGCTCCTCAGGACCAGCTCTGGTGGCCTCAGGAAAGTCCAATCCCCATGCTAGTTGCTCGGGGGCCTTTCGGGATTCCTCTCCCATCGATTCCCAGGCCTAAGACCTTCTGCGGTGTCGGTGCCGGAACCTGAGGATTTCTCTCCAGTGCTGACATGGATCTTGGGGTACTTCTGGAATAGCCCCAGGGGAGTCAGTCCTCGTCTTGAGTGGGGGGCATGCATGTGTGCTTTCCTCCGAGCTGTATCAGCAGTGTCACACTTCCTTCCCGTGGATCAAGGAATCTGTGGCTTTCCCTCGAGGCTTTCCCAGGAGTCTTTCCCAAGAGGCTTTCCCACAGGGCTGTCCCACGTGCCACCGTGGTGTGATTCGATCCTCGGCTTGAAAGTCGAGGCAGTGCAGGGAAAACAGGTTTCCCTGGAATGGACTGAGACATCTGCGGGACTCTGGGAATGGTGGCACGACCTTGAGTCCTCTCGCCTTTCAGGTGGAGAGCGCCTCCTCTTGAGATGCAATGGGAACGCCGGGAATTCTTTCTCGACCCTGCAGGGAAAGGATCCCACCTCTCGAGCTAGGAGGCGGCAACGGGGCTCCTCTGGATGTGGGCGGGACGCTCGTGATTCCTCTCGAGTGGAGACAGGTATATCGGGGAACTTCTTGAGTTGCAGGAAAGGTGTGAAGGACCCTTTGGAAGTTCCAGAGGGTAGGTGTGATTAGCCTCGAAACGCCTCAGCAGAAAGGAGCCTGACCTCGCCTGGAGGGGAGAACCTCCTGGATTTTCTCGAGTTGCTGCAGGTGCTCTCGACATACGACGGGTATCTCAGGGACCCGCTCTGGTGGCCTCAGGAAAGGCCAGTCCACATTCGCGTTGCACGGGGCCTCTCGGGATTCCTCTCCCATCGATGCCAGGACCTAAGACCTTGTGTGGAGTCGGTGCCTGAACCTGAGGATTCCTCTCCAGTGCTGACATGGATCTTGGGTTACTTCTGGAGTCTCCCAGGGGAGTCAGTCCTCGTCTCGTGTGGGGGCATGCACGTGCGCTTTCCTTCAGAGCTGTAGCAGCAGTGTCACGCTTCCTTCGCGTGGATCAAGGGATCTGTGGCTTTCCCTCGAGATTCCCCCACGAGGCTTTCCCACGAGGCTTTCTCTCGAGGCTTTCCCACGAGGCTTTCCCACAGGGCTACCCACGGGTCACCGTCGTGTGAGTCGATCCTCGTCTTGAACGTCGAGGCAGTGCAGGGAAACAGGTTTCCTGGAATGGACTGAGATATCTGGGGACTCTGGGAATGGTGGCACGACCCTGGGGTTCCTCTCGCCTTTCCTGTGGAGAGCGCCTCCTCTTGAGATGCGAGGGAATGCCGGGAATTCTTTCCCGACCACGCAGGGAAAGGATCTCTTCTC
>NW_017209064.1:0-3558 GCF_001704415.2 Capra hircus | reverse complement strand
GCAGTTGCAGGGAAAGCAGGTTTCCCTGGAATGGACTGAGACATCCGGGGACTCTGGAATGTGGAACGACCCTGGAGTTCCTCTCGCCTTTCCTGTGGAGAGCGCCTCCTCTTGAGATGCGACGGAAACGCCAGGAATTGTTTCCCGACCACGCAGGAAAGGATCCCTCCTCTCGAGCTAGGAGGCGGAAACGGGGCTCCTCTGGATGTGGCGCGGACTCTCGTGCTTCCTCTCGAGTCGAGACGGGTATGTCGGGGACTTCTTGAGTTGCAGCAAGGGTGTGAAGTCGCTTTGGGAGGCTCCAGAGGTTAGGTGTGATTGGCCTCGAGATGCCTCAGCGGAAATGGCACTCATCTCGCCTGGAGGGGAGAACCTCCTGGATGTTCTCGAGTTGCGCAGGTGCTCTCGACTTACGACGGGGACCTCAGGGACCCACTCTGGTGGGCCTCTGGAAAGGCCAGTCCCCATGCGAGTTGCTCGGGGCCTCTCGGGATTCCTCTCCCGTCGATGCCGGGGCCTAAGATCTTGTGTGGAGCCGGTGCCGGAACCTGAGTATTCCTCTCCAGTGCTGACGTGGATCTTGGGGGACTTCTGGAGTCTCCCCAGTAGAGTCAGTCTCCTCTCGAGTGGGGGCATGCACGTGCGCTTTCCTCCGAGCTGTAGCAGCAGTGTCGCGCTTCCCTTCAAGCGCGATCGGATCTGGGACCTGGAGCTTTCCTCGAGGCTTTCCCACGAGGCTTTCCCACAGGGCTGTCCCACGTGCCACCGGTGTGAGTCGATCCTCGGCTTAAAAGTCGACGCAGTGCAGGGAAAACAGGTTTTCCTGGAATCGACAGAGACATCTGGGGGACTCTGGGAATGGTGGCATGACCCTGGAGTTCCTCTCGCCTTTCCTGTGGTGAGGCGCCTCCTCTTGGAATGCGACGGGGCCGGGAATTCTTTCCCGACCACGCAGGGAAAGGATCCTCCTCTATAGCTAGGAGCGGAAACGGGGCTCCTCTGGATGTGGGCGGGACTCTCGTGCTTCGTCTCGAGTGGAGACGGGTATGTCGGGGAACTTCTTGAGTTGCAGTAAGGGTGTGAAGGACCCGTTGGAAGTTCCAGAGGTTAGGTGTGACTAGCCTCGAGACGCCTCAGCGGAAATGGGCCTCATCTCGCCTGGAGGGGAGAACCTCCTGGATTTTCTCGAGTTGCGGCAGGTGCTCTCGACTTACGACGGGGACCTCAGGAATCCGCTCTGGTGGCCTCAGGAAAGGCCATTCCCCATGCGAGTTGCTCGGGGCCTCTCGGATTCCTCTCCCATCGATACTGGGGCCTAAGACCTTGTGTGGAGTCAGTTCCGGAACCTGAGGATTCCTCTCCAGTGCTGACATGGATCTTGGGTACTTCTGGAGTCTCCCCAGGGGAGTCAGTCCTCGTCTCGAGTGGGGGCATGCACGTGCGCTTTCCTCCCGAGCTGTAGCAGCGGTGTCGCGCTTCCCTTCAAGTGGATCAAGGATCTGTGGATTTCCCTCGAGGCTTTCCCACGAGGCTTTCCCAGGAGGCTTTCCACGAGGCTTTCCACAGGGCAGTCCCACGTGCCACCGTGGTGTGAGTCGATCCTCGACTTGAAAGTCGACGCAGTGCAGGGAAAAAAGGTTTTCCTGGAATCGACAGAGACATCTGGGGGACTCTGGGAATGGTGGCATGACCCTGGAGTTCCTCTCGCCTTTCCTGTGGTGAGCGCCTCCTCTTGAGATGCGACGGAACGCCGGGAATTCTTTCCCGACCACGCAGGGAAATGATCCCTGCTCTCGAGCTAGGAGGCGGAAACGGGGCTCCTCTGGATGTGGCGGGACTCTCATGCTTCGTCTCGAGTGGAGACGGGTATGTCGGGGAACTTCTTGAGTTGCAGCAAGGGTGTGAAGAACCCTTTGGAAGTTCCAGAGGTTAGGTGTGATTAGCCTCGAGATGCCTCAGCGGAAATGGGCCTCATCTCGCCTGGAGGGGAGAACCTCCTGGATTTTCTCGAGTTGCGGCAGGTGCTCTCGACTTACTACGGGGACCTCAGGGACCGCTCTGGTGGCCTCAGGAAAGGCCAGTCCCCATGCGAGTTGCTCGGGGCCTCTCGGGATTCCTCTCCCCGTCTATGCCGGGCATAAGATCTTGTGTGGAGTCGGTGCCGGAACCTTAGCATTCCTCTCCAGTGCTGACATGGATCTTGGGGTTCTTCTGTAGTCTCCCCAGTGGAGTCAGTCCTCGTCTCGAGTGGGGGCATGCACATGCGCTTTCCCCTCGAGCTGTAGCAGCAGTGTCACGCTTCCCTTCGCGTGGATCAAGGGATCTGTGGCTTTCCCTCGAGGCTTTCCAACGAGGCTTTCCCACAGGGCTGTCCCACGTGCCACCGTGGTGTGAGTCGATCGTCGCTTGAAAGTCGAGGCAGTGCAGGGAAAGCAGGTTTCCCTGGAATGGACTGAGACATCCTGGGGACTCTGGGAATGTGGAACGACCCTGGAGTTCCTCTCGCCTTTCCTGTGGAGAGCGCCTCCTCTTGAGATGCGACGGAAACGCCAGGAATTGTTTCCCGACCACGCAGGGAAAGGATCCCTCCTCTCGAGCTAGGAGGCGGAAACGGGGCTCCTCTGGATGTGGGCGGGACTCTCGTGCTTCCTCTCGAGTCGAGACGGGTATGTCGGGGATCTTCTTGAGTTGCAGCAAGGGTGTGAAGTCGCTTTGGGAGCTCCAGAGGTTAGGTGTGATTGGCCTCGAGATGCCTCAGCGGAAATGGCACTCATCTCGCCTGGAGGGAGAACCTCCTGGATGTTCTCGAGTTGCGGCAGGTGCTCTCGACTTACGACGGGACCTCAGGGACCCACTCTGGTGGGCTCTGGAAAGGCCAGTCCCCATGCGAGTTTTTCGGGGGCCTCTCGGGATTCCTCTCCCGTCGATGCCGGGGCCTAAGATCTTGTGTGAGAGGTGCCGGAACCTGAGTATTCCTCTCCAGTGCTGACGTGGATCTGGGGGGACTTCTGGAGTCTCCCAGTAGAGTCAGTCGTCCTCTCGAGTGGGGGCATGCACGTGCGCTTTCCTTCCGAGCTGTAGCAGCAGTTATGCTTCCCTTCGCAGTGGATCAAGGGATCTGTGGCTTTCCCTCGAGGCTTTCCCACGAGCTTTCCCACGAGGCTTTCCCACAGGGCTGTCCCACGTGTCACCGTTGTTGTGAGTCGATCCTCGGCTTAAAAGTCGACGCAGTGCAGGGAAACAGGTTTTCCTGGAATCGACAGAGACATCTGGGGACTCTGGGAATGGTGGCATGACCCTGGAGTTCCTCTCGCCTTTCCTGTGAGAGCGCCTCCTCTTGGAATGCGACGGAGGGCCGGAATTTTTTGACCACGCAGGGAAAGGATCCCTCCTCTATAGCTAGGAGGCGGAAACGGGGCTCCTCTGGATGTGGGCGGACTCTCGTGCTTCGTCTCGAGTGGAGACGGGTATGTCGGGGAACTTCTTGAGTTGCAGTAAGGGTGTGAAGGACCCGTTGGAAGTTCCAGAGGTTAGGTGTGACTAGCCTCGAGACGCCTC
>NW_017209063.1:0-3558 GCF_001704415.2 Capra hircus | reverse complement strand
GGCCTCATCTCGCCTGGGGAGGTAGAAACCTCCTGGATTTTCTCGAGTTGTGTCAGGTGCACTGGACTTACGACGGGGACCTCAGGGACGCGCCCCTGGTGGCATCGGTAAAGGAAAATTCCTTGCGAGTTACTCGGGGGCCTCTCGGGATTCTCTACCCTCGATGCCGGGGCCTAAGACCTTGTGTGGAGTCGGTGCCAGGACCTGAGGATTCCTCTCCTGTGCTGACATGGATCTTTGGGTACTTCTGGAATCTCCCCAGGGAAGTCAATCCTCGTCTAGAGTTGGGCATGCACGTGCCCTCTCCCGAGCTGTAGCAGCAATGTCACGCTTCCCTTCGCATGGAACAAGGGATCTGGGGCATTCCCTCGAGGCTTTCCCAAAACGCTTTCCCCCTGAGGCTTTCCCACAGGGCTGTCCCACGTGCCACCGTGTTGTGAGTCAATCCTCGCTTGAAAGTCGAGGCAGTTTAGGGAAAACTGGTTTCCCTGGAATGGACTGAGGCATCTGGGGGACTCTGGGAATGGTGGCACGACCCTGGAGTTCCTCTCGCCTTTCCTGTGGAGAGCGCCTCCTCTTTAGATGCGACGGAACGCCGGGAATTCTTTCCCGACCACGCATGGAAAGGATCCCTCCTCTCGAGATAGGCGGCGGAAACGGGGCTCCTCTGGATGTAGGCGGGACTCACGTGCTTCGTCTCGAGTGGAGACGGGTATGTCGGGGAACTTCTTGATTTGCAGCAAGGGTGTGAAGGACCCGTTGGAAGTTCCAGAGGTTAGGTGTGATTAGCCTCGAGACGCCTCTGCGGAAATGGGCCTCATCTCACCTGGAGGGGAGAACCTCTTGGATTTTCTCGAGTTGCGGCAGGTGCTCTCGACTTACGACGGGACCTCAGGGACCCGCTTTGGTGGCCTCAGGAAAGGCCATTCCCCATGCGAGTTGCTCGGGCCTCTCGGGATTCCTCTCCCGTCGATGCCGGGGCCTAAGACCTTGTGTGGAGTCAGTGCCGGAACCTTAGGATTCCTCTCCAGTGCTGACATGGATCTTGGGTGTACTTCTGGAGTCTCCCCAGGGGAGTCAGTCCTCGTCTCGAGTGGGGCATGCACGTGCACGTGCCTCTCGAGCTGTAGCATTAGTGTCGCCGCTTCCATTCGCGTGGATCAAGGGATCTGTGGCTTTCCCTCGAGGCTTTCCCACGAGGCTTTCCCATGACGCTTTCCCACAGGGCTGTCCCACGTGCCACGGTGGTGTGAGTCGATCCTCGGCTTGAAAGTCGAGGCAGTACAGGGAAAACAGGTTTCCCTGGAATGGACTGAGGCATCTGGGGACTCTGGAATGGTGGCACGACCCTGGAGTTCCTCTCGCCTTTCCTGTGGAGCGCGCCTCCTCTTGAGATGTGACGGGAACACCGGGAATTCTATCCCGACCACGCAGGGAAAGGATCCCTCCTCTCGAGCTAGGAGGCGAAAACGGGGCTCCTCTGGATGGGGCGGACTCTCGTGCTTCCTCTCGAGTGGAGACGGTTATGTCGGGGAACTTCTTGAGTTGCAGCAAGGGTTGAAGGACCCTTTGGAAGTTCCAGAGGTTAGGTGTCATTAGCCTCGAGACGCCTCAGCGGAAATGGCCGCATCTCGCCTGGAGGGGAGAACCTCCTGGATTTTCTCGAGTTGCGGCAGGTGCTCTCCACTTACGACTGGGACATCAGGGACCCGCTCTGGTGGCCTCAGGAAAGGCCAGTCCCCATGCGAGTTGCTCGGGGCCTCTCGGGATTCCTCTCCCGTCGATGCCGGGGCCTAAGACCTTGTGTGGAGTCGGTGCCGGAACCTGATCATTCCTCTCCAGTGCTGACATGGATCTTGGGTACTTCTGGAGTCTCCCCAGGGAGTCAGTCCTCGTCTCGAGTGGGGACATGCACGTGCGCTTTCCTCCCGAGCTGTAGCAGCAGTGTCATGCTTCCCTTCGCGTGGATCAAGGGATCAGGGGCTTTCCCTCGAGGCTTTCCCACGAGGCTTTCCCACAGGGCTGTCCCACGTGCCACCGTGGTGTGAGTCGATCCTCGGCTTGAAAGTCGAGGCAGTGCATGGAAAACAGGTTTCCCTGCAATTGACTGAGACATCTGGTTGACTCTGGGAATGGTGGCACGAACCTGGAGTTCCTCTCGCCTTTCCTGTGGAGAGTGCCTCTTGAGATTCGACGGGAACGCCGGGAATTCTTTCCCGACCACGCATGGAAAGGATCCCTCCTCTCAAGCTAGGAGGCAGAAACGGGCTCCTCTGGATGTGGCCGGGACTCTCGTGCTTCCTCTCAAGTGGAGACGGGTATGTCGGGGAACTTCTTGAGTTGCAGCAAGGGTGTGAAGGACACGTTGGAAGTTCCAGAGGTTAGGTGTGATTAGCCTCGAGAGCCTCTGCGGAAATGTGCCTCATCTCGCCTGGAGGGGACAACCTCCTGATTTTCTCGAGTTGCGGCAGGTGCTCTCGACTTACGATGGGGACCTCAGGGACCCGCTCTGGTGGCATCAGGAAATGCCATTCCCCATGCGAGTTGCTCGGGGGCATCTCGGGATTCCTCTCCCGTCGATTCCGGGGCCTGAGACCTCGTGTGGAGTCAGTGCCGGAACCTGAGGATTTCTCTCCAGTGCTGACATGGATCTTGGGGTACTTCTGGAGTCTCCCCAGGGGAGTCAGTCCTCTTCTCGAGTGGGGCATGCACGTGCGCGTGCCTCTCGAGCTGTAGCATTAGTGTCGCGCTTCCATTCGCGTGGATCAAGGGATCTGTGGCTTTCCCTCGAGGCTTTCCCACGAGGCTTTCCCACGACGCTTTCCCACAGGGCGGTCCCACGTGCCACCGTGGTGTGAGTCGATCCTCAGCTTGAATGTCGACGCAGTGCTGGGAAAACAGGTTTCCCTGGAATGGACGGAGACATCTGGGGGACTCTGGGAATGGTGGCACGACCCTGGAGTTCCTCTCGCCTTTCCTGTTGAGAGAGCCCTCCTCTTGAGATGCGACGGAAATGCCGGGAATTCTTTCCCCGAACACGCAGGGAAAGGATCCCTCCTCTCGAGCTAGGAGGCGGAAACGGTGTTGCTCTGGATGTGGGCGGGACTCCCGTGCTTCCTCTCGAGTGGAGACCGGTATGTCGGGGGAACTTCTGAGTTGCAGCAAGGTGTGAAGGACCCTTTTAATTCTAAAGGTTAGGTGTGATTAGCCTTGAGACGCCTCAGCCCGAAAATGGGCCTCATCTCGCCGATGGGAGAACCTCCTGGATTTTCTCGAGTTGCGGCAGGTGCTCTCAACTTACGACGGGACCGCAAGGACCCCCTCCGGTAGCCTCAGGAAAGCCAGTCCCCATGCGAGTTGCTCGGTGTCTCTCGGATTCCTCTCCCTTCGATGCCGGGGCCTAAGATCTTGTGTGGAGGGTGCCGGAACCTGAGGATTCCTCTCCAGTGCTGACATGGATCTTGGGGACTTCTGGAGTCTCCCCTTGGGGAGTCAGTCCTCGTCTCGAGGGGGCATGCACGTGCGCTTTCCTCCCGTGCTGTAGCAGCAGTGTCACTC
>NW_017209062.1:0-3559 GCF_001704415.2 Capra hircus | reverse complement strand
CTCCCCAAGGACGCTGGCACCTATGTGCAAAGGCAGGCAGGATTGGAGCTGAGGCAAGGAAGGCGCCAGTGGCGTTTCCCAGGCTCGCTCAGACAGCTCCTTCCTGGGGAGGGAGCCTAAAAGCAAGGCAAGTCTGGGCAAGGCGAGCCCCGGCGAGCAGCCTCGCGCCAGAAACTCTGCAGATCGGGGCTCTGAGCAGAAGCTAGAGCTCTGCCGTACTGGAGGCCACTTAGCTCCGTGCAAGCAGGGCTTTCGCTCTTGACTGGCTCGGCTGCCTCCTCTTCTCCCGAGGAGGCTCGCTACACTGCTGGCTGTGCTCTCGCCTATCAGGCGGGGCGCGCAGGCTCCTCCAGCAGGTCTTGCCTCAGGGGCTGCTTCCCCTGAGTTGAGGCTGTGGGCGGGAACCCAGACACGCAGGATAAGGCCCCCAACCACCTGCACATGTCTCTGCTGGGGAGGAGAGTGCTAGGGAACCTACGTCTCTCATACACTTTCTAGGCACCCACGGAGTCAGCCTCTGGGAGTGTGGGGATGCAAAACCCAGCCAGGGGCCCTTGGAACCTGGTGCTCTCCGTGCGGAGCTTTGTCTGGGCGGCCAAGGAACCGCTGAAGGAGCCCTGCTGTTGCCCTTCGCTTCCCTCTGACAGAGCTTTCACTGCTGGAGCCCTTGGCAGTGTGCAACCCACCAGCCCCTAAGCCCTCCTCAAGGAGCTTGGGACCTAAGTGCAAAGGCAAGGCAGGGTAGAGCTGAAGCCAGGAAGGCGCCAGTGGCGTTTCCGAGCCTCACACAGCCTGCTCCTTCCTGGGGAGGAGCCTTAAAGCAAGGCAAGTCTGCGCAAGGCTCGCCTATGGCAGAGCATCTTGGTGCCAGGAACTCTGCCAGATCGGGCCTCTGAACAGAGCTAGAGATCTGCCCGTACTGGAGTCGCACTTAGCTTCGTGTAAGCAGGGATTTCAGCTTGACGGGGACTTGCTGCCTCCTCTTCCCCCGAGGAGGCTCGCTTCCCTGCTGGCTGTGCACTCGCCTATCAGGCGGGGGCGCAGGGCTCCTCCAGCAGGTCTTGCCTCAGGGGCTGCTTCCCCTGAGTTGGGGCTGTGGGCAGGAACCCAGACACGCAGGATCAGGCCCCAACACCTGCACATGTCTGCTGGGGAGGAGAGTGCTAGGGAACCTACGTCTGTCATACACTTTCTGGCACCAAGGAATCAGCCTCCGTGTGTGCGGGCTGAAAACCCCAGCCAGGGGCCCTGGGAGCCTGGTGCTCTCGGTGCGGCGCTGATTCTAGGCGGCCTAGAAAACCGCTGGAGGAGCCCTGCAGTTGCCCTTCCTTCCCTCTGACAGAGCTCTCACTGCTGAAGCCCTTGGCAGTGTGCAACCCACCACCCCCTAAGCCCTCCCAACGACGCCTGGCACCTATGTGCAAAGGCAAGGCAGGATTGGAGCTGAGGCAAGGAAGGCACCAGTGGCGTCTCCCAGGCTCGCTCAGACAGCTCCTTCCTGGGGAGGGAGCCTAAAAGCAAGGCAAGTCTGGGCAAGGCGAGCCCCGGCCGAGCAGCCTCGCGCCAGAAACTCTGCCAGATCGGGGCTCTGAGCAGAGCTAGAGCTCTGCCGTACTGGAGGCCCACTTAGCTCCGTGCAAGCAGGGCTTTCCTCTTGACTGGGCTCGGGCTGCCTCCTCTTCTCCCGAGGAGGCTCGCTACACTGCTGGCTGTGCTCTCGCCTATCAGGCGGGCGCAGGGCTCCTCCAGCAGGTCTTGCCTCAGGGGCTGCTTCCCCTGAGTTGAGGCTGTGGGCGGGAACCCAGACACGCAGGATAGGCCCCAACACCTGCACATGTCTCTGCTGGGGAGGAGAGTGCTAGGGAACCTACGTCTGTCATACACTTTCTGGGCACCCACGGAATCAGCCTCCGTGTGTGCGGGTGAAAACCCAGCCAGGGGCCCTGGAGCCGGTGCTCTCCGGTGCGGCGCTGATTCTAGGGCGCCTAAGAACCGCTGAGGAGCCCTGCAGTTGCCCTTCCTTTCCCTCTGACAGAGCTCTCACTGCTGAAGCCCTTGGCAGTGTGCAACCCACCACCCCCTAAGCTCCCAAGGAGCCTGGCACCTATGTGCAAAGGCAAGGCAGGATTGGAGCTGAGGCAAGGAAGGCACCAGTGGCGTCTCCCAGGCTCGCTCAGACAGCTCCTTCCTGGGGAGGGAGCCTAAAAGCAAGGCAAGTCTGGGCAAGGCGAGCCCCCGGCCGAGCAGCCTTCGCGCCAGAAACTCTGCCAGATCGGGGCTCTGAGCAGAGCTAGAGCTCTGCCGTACTGGAGGCCCACTTAGCTCCGTGCAAGCAGGGCTTTCCTCTTGACTGGGCTCGGCTGCCTCCTCTTCTCCCGAGGAGGCTCGCTACACTGCTGGCTGTGCTCTCGCGCTATCAGGCGGCGCGCAGGGCTCCTCCAGCAGGTCTTGCCTCAGGGGCTGCTTCCCCTGAGTTGGGGCTGTGGGCGGGAACCCAGACACGCAGGATAGGCCAACCACCTGCACATGTCTCTGCTGGGGAGGAGAGTGCTAGGGAACCTACGTCTCTCACACACTTTCTAGGCACCCACGGAGTCAGCCTCTGGGAGTGTGGGGATGCAAAACCCAGCCAGGGGCCCTTGGAACCTGGTGCTCTCCGTGCGGAGCTTTGTCTGGGCGGCCAAGGAACCGCTGAAGGAGCCCTGCTGTTGCCCTTCGCTTCCCTCTGACAGAGCTTTCACTGCTGGAGCCCTTGGCAGTGTGCAACCCACCAGCCCTAAGCCCTCCTCAAGGACGCTTGGGACCTAAGTGCAAAGGCAAGGCAGGGGTAGAGCTGAAGCCAGGAAGGCGCCAGTGGCGTTTCCGAGCCTCACACAGCCTGCTCCTTCCTGGGGAGGGAGCCTTAAAGCAAGGCAAGTCTGCGCAAGGCTCGCCTATGGCAGAGCATCTTGGTGCCAGGAACTCTGCCAGATCGGGCCTCTGAACAGAGCTAGAGATCTGCCGTACTGGAGTCGCACTTAGCTTCGTGAAGCAGGGATTTCAGCTTGACGGGGACTTGCTGCCTCCTCTTCCCCCGAGGGCTCGCTTCCTGCTGGCTGTGCACTCGCCTATCGGGCGGGGCGCAGGGCTCCTCCAGCAGGTCTTGCCTCAGGGGCTGCTTCCCCTGAGTTGGGGCTGTGGGCAGGAACCCAGACACGCAGGATCAGGCCCCAAACACCTGCACATGTCTCTGGGGGAGGAGAGTGCTAGGGAACCTACGTCTGTCATACACTTTCTGGGCACCCAAGGAATCAGCCTCCGTGTGTGTGGGGCTGAAAACCCAGCCAGGGGACCTGGGAGCCTGGTGCTCTCCGTGTGGCGCTGAATCTGGGCGGCCAAGAACCGCTGGAGGAGCCCTGCAGTTGCCCTTCCCTTCCCTCTGACAGAATTCTCACTGCTGGAGCCCTTGGCAGTGTGCAACCCACCAGCCCTAAGCTCTCCTTAAGGAGGACTGGGACCTAAGTGCAAAGGCAAGGCAGGATTGGAGCTGAGGCAAGAAAGGCGCGCAGTGGCGACTCCC
>NW_017209061.1:0-3559 GCF_001704415.2 Capra hircus | reverse complement strand
CAACTCGCAATGGGGACTGGCCTTTCCTAAGGCCACCAGAGCGGGTCCCTGAGGTTCCCTTCGTAAGTCGAGAGCACCAGTCGCAACTCGAGAAAATCCAGGAGGTTCTCGCGTCCAGGCGAGATGAGGCACATTTCCGCTGAGGCGTCTCGAGGCTAATCACACCTAAACTCTGGAACTTCGAAAGGGTCCTTCACACCCTTGCTGCAACTCAAGAAGTTCCCCGACATACCCGTCTCCACTCGAGAGGAAGCACGAGAGTCCCGCCCACATCCAGAGGAGCCCCATCTCCGCCTCCTAGCTCGAGAGGTGGGATCCTTTCCCTGCGTGGTCGGGAAAGAATTCCCGGCGATTCCGTCGCATCTCAAGAGGAGGGGCTCTAAACCGAAAAGGCGAGAGGAACTCCAGGGTCGTGCCACCATTCCCAGAGTCCCCCAGATGTCTCAGTCCATTCCAGGGAAACTGTTTTCCCCTGCCTCGACTTTCAAGCCGAGGATCGACTCACACCACGGTGGCACGTGGGACGGCCCTGTGGGAAAGCCTCGTGGGAAAAAGCCTCGTGGGAAAGCCTCGAGGGAAGCCACAGATCCTTGATCCATGGCGAAGGGAAGTGGGACACTGCTGCTACAGCTCGAAAGGAAAGCCCACGTGCATGCCCCCACTCGAGACGAGGACTGACTCCCTGGGGAGACTCCAGAAGTACCCGAAGATCCATGTCAGGACTGGAGAGGAATCCTCAGGTTCCTGCACCGGCTCCACACAAGATCTTAGGCCCCTGCATCGACGGGAGAGGAAGCCCGAGAGGCCCCCGAGCAACTCCCATGGGGACTGGCCTTTCCTGACGGCAACCACAGCGGGTCCCTGAGGTCCCCTTCGTAAGTCCAGAGCACCTGTCGCACCTGGAAAAAATTCAGGAGGTTCTCCCGTCCAGGCGAGATGAGGCACCATTTCCGCTGAGGCGTCTCGAGGCTAATCACACCTAAACTCTGGAACTTCCAAAGGGTCCTTCACACCCTTGCTGCAACTCAAGAAGTTCGCGCACATTCCCGACTCCACTGGAGAGGAAGCAGGAGAGTCCCGCCCACATGCAGAGGAGCCCCCGTTTCGCGCCTCTAGCTCGAGAGGGGATCCTTTCCCTGCGTGGTCGGGAAAGAATTATCGGCCTCCCGTCGCATCTCAAGAGGAGGCGCTCTCCAAAGGAAAGGCGAGAGGAACTTCAGGGTCGTGCCACCATTCCCTGAGTCCCCCCAGATGTCTCAGTCCATTCCAGGGAAACCTGTTTTCCGTGCACTGCCTCGACTTTCAAGCCGAGGATTGACTCACACCACGGTGACACGTGGGACAGCCCTGTGGGAAACCCTCTTGGAAAGCCTCGTGGAAAGCTTCGAGGGAAAGCCACGATCCCTTGATCCACTCGAAGGGAAGCGTGACACTGCTGCTACAGCTGGGGAGGAAAGCACATGTGGCATGCCCCCACTCGAGACAAGGACTGACTCCCCTGGGGAGACTCCAGAAGTACCCCAAGATCCATGTCAGCACTGGAGAGGAATCCTCAGGTTCCGGCACTGACTCCACACAAGGTTTTAGGCCCCAGCATCGACGGGGAGAGGAAACCCGAGAGGTCCCCATGAGGCCCCGAGGAACTCGCATGGGGACTGGCCTTTCCTGAGGCCACCAGAGCGGGTCCCTGAGGTCCCGTCGTATGTCGAGAGCACCTGCCTCAACTCGAGAAAATCCAGGGGTTCTCTACTCCAGGCGAGATGAGGGCCATTTCCGCAGAGGCGTCTCGAGGCTAATCACACCTAACCTCTGGAACTTCCAACGGGTCTTTCACACCCTTGCTGCAACTCAAGAAGTTCCCGACATACCCGTCTCCACTCGAGACGAAGCACGAGAGTCCCGCCTACATCCAGAGGGCCCCGTTTCTGCTCCTAGCTCGAGAGGAGGGATCATTTCCATGCGTGCTCGGGAAAGATTTCCCGGCGTTTCCGTGGCATCTCAAGAGGAGAAACTCTCTACAGGAAAGGCGAGAGGAACTCGAGGGTCGTGCCACCGTTCCCAAAGTCCCCCAGATGTCTCAGTCCATTCCAGGGAAATGTTTTCCCTGCACTGCCTCGACTTTCAAGCCGAGGATCCACTCACACCAAGGGTGGCACGTGGGAAGCCAGTGGGAAAGCCTCGTGGGAAAGCCTCCTGGGAATGCCTGGAGGAAAGCCACAGATCCTTGATCCACGAAGGGAAGCGTGACACTGCTGCTACAGCTCGGGAGGAAAGCGCACGTGCATGCCCCCACTCGAGACGAGGACTGACTCCCCTGGGGAGACTTCAGAAGTACCCCAAGATCCATGTCAGCACTGGAGAGGAATCTCAGGTTCCGGCCCCGACTCCACACAAGGTCTTAGGCCCGGCATCGACGGGAGAGGAATCCCGAGAGGACCCCAAGCAACTCGCATGGGGACTGGCCTTTCCTGAGGCCACCAGAGCGGGTCCCTGAGGTCCCCGTCTAAGTCCAGAGCACCTGCCGCAACTCGAGAAAATCCAGGAGGTTCTCCCTCCAGGCGAGATGAGGCCCCATTTCCGCTGAGGCTTCTCGAGGCTAATCATACCTAACCTCTGGAACTTCCAAAGGGTCCTTCACACTCTTGCTGCAACTCAAGAAGTTCCCCGATATACCCGTCTCCACTCGAGACGAAGCACGAGAGTCCCGCCCACATCCAGAGGAGCCCCGTTTCCGCCTCATAGCTGGAGAGGAGGGACCCTTTCCCCTGCGTGGTCTGGAAAGAATTCCGGGCGTTCCCGTCGCATCTCAAGAGGAGGTGCTCTCCACAGGAAAGGCGAGAGGAACTCCAGGTTCCGTGCCACATTACCAGAGTCCCCCAGATGTCTCAGTCCATTCCAGGGAAACCTGTTTTCCCTGCACTGCCTCGACTTTCAAGCCGAGGATCGACTCACACACGGTGGCACGTGGGAGAGCCCTGTGAGAAAGCCTCGTGGGAAAGCTCGTGGGAAAGCCTCGTGGGAAAGCCTCGAGGGAAAGCCACTGATCACATGATCCAGGCGACGGGAGGGTTACACTGCTGCTACAGCTCGGGAGGAAAGCGCACGTGCATGCCCCCACTGAGAGGAGGACTGACTCCCCTGGGAGACTCCAGAAGTACCCTAAGATCCATGTCAGCACTGGAGAGGAATCCTCAGGTTCGCAGCACTGACTCCACACAAGGTCTTAGGCCCCGGCATCGAAGGGAGAGGAATCCCAAGTGGCCCCCGAGCTACTCGCAATGGGGACTGGCCTTTCCTGAGGCCACCAGAGCGGGTCCCTGAGGTCCCCGTCTTAAGTCGAGAGCACCTGCAGCAACTCGAGAACATCCAGGATTTTTCTCCCCTCCTGGCAAGATGAGGTCCATTTCGCTGAGGCGTCTCGAGGCTAATCACACTAACCTCTGGAACTTCCAAAGGGTCCTTCACACGCTTGCTGCAACTCAAGAAGTTCCCCGACATACCAGTCTCCACTCAAGAGGAAGCACGAGGGTCCCGCCACATCCAGAGGAGCCTGGATTCC
>NW_017209060.1:0-3560 GCF_001704415.2 Capra hircus | reverse complement strand
GGGCATGCACGTGCACTTTCCTCCGAGCTGTAGCAGCAGTGTCACGCTTCACTTCGCGTGGATCAAGGGATCTGTGGCTTTCCCTCGAGGCTTTCCCACGAGGCTTTCCCACGAGGCTTTCCCACGCGGCTTTCCGACAGGGCTGTCCCACGTGCCACCGTGGTGAGAGTCGATCCTCGGCTTGAAAGTCGAGGCAGTGCAGGAAAAAAAGGTTTCCCTGGAATGGACTGAGACATCTGGGGGACTCTGGAAATGGTGCACGACCCTGGAGTTCCTCTCCTTTCCTGTGGAGAGCGCCTCCTCTTGAGATGCGACGGGACGGCCGGGAATTCTTTCCCGACCACGCAGGGAAAGGATCCCTCCTCTCGAGTAGGAGGGAAACGGGCTCCTCTGGATGTGGGCAGGACTCTCGGCTTCCTCTCGAGTGGAGACGGGTATGTCGGGGAACTTCTTGAGTTGAAGCAAGGATGTGAAGGACCCTTTGGAAGTTCCAGAGTTTAGGTGTGATTAGCCTTGAGAAGCCTGAGCGGAAATGGGCCTCATCTCGCCTGGAGGGGGAAACCTCCTGGATTTTCTCGAGTTGTGGCAGGTGCTCTCGAGTTACGTCGGGAATTCAGGGACCCACTCTCGTGGCCTCAGGAAAGGCCAGTCCCCATTCGAGTTGCTCGGTGGCCTCTCGGGATTCTTCTCCCGTCGATGCCAGGACCTAAGACCTTGTGTGGATTCGGTGCCGGAACCTGAGGATTCCTCTCCAGTGCTGACATGGATCTTGGGGTACTTCTGGAGTCTCCCCAGGGGAGTCAGTCCTCGTCTCGAGTGGGGGACATGCACGTGCGCTTTCCGCGGGAGCTGTAGCAGCCAGTGTCACCCTTCTCTTTGCGTGGATCAAGGCATCTGTGGCTTTCCCTCGAGGCTTTCCCACGAGGCTTTCCACGAGGATTTCCCACAGGGCTGTCCCACGTGCCACCGTGGTGTGTGTCGATCCTCGGCTTGAAACTCGAGGCAGTGCAGCGAAAACGGGTTTCCCTGGAATGGACTGAGACATCTGGGGACTCTGGGAATGGTGGCACGACCCTGGAGTTCCTCTCGACTTTCCTGTGGAGAGGGCCTCCTCTGAGATGCGACCGGAACGCCGGGAATTCTTTCCCGACCACGCAGGGAAAGGATCCTCCTCTCGAGCAAGGAGGCGGAAACGGGGCTCCTCTGGATGTGGGCGGGACTCTCGTGCTTCCTCTCGAGTGGAGACTGGTATGTCGGGGAACTTCTTGAGTTGCAGCAATGGTGTGAAAGACCCTTTGGAAGTTCCAGAGGTTAGGTGTAATTAGCCTCGAGACGCCTCAGTGGAAATGGGACTCATCTCGTCTGGAGGGTAGAACCTCCTCTATCTTCTCGAGTTGGGCCGATGCTCTCGACTTACGATGGGGACCTCAGGGACCCGCTCTGGTGGCCTCAGGAAAGGCCAGTCCCCATGCGACTTGCTCGGGGGCCTCTTGGGATTCCTCTCCAGACGATGCCGGGGCCTAAGACCTTGTTTTGGAGTCGGTCCCGGAACCTGAAGATTCCTCTCCAGTGCCGACATGGATCTTGGGGTACTTCTGGAGTCTCCCTAGGGGAGTCAGTCCTCGTCTCGTGTGGGGGCATGCACATGCGCTTTCCTCCCGAGCTGTAGCAGCAGTGTCATGCTTCCATTCGCGTGGATCAAGGGAACTGTGGCTTTCGCTCAAGGCTTTTCCCACAAGACTTTCCCACAAGACTTTCCCTCGAGGCTTTCCCACGAGGCTTTCACACGAGCCTTTCCCACAGGGCTGTCCCACGTGCCACCGTGGTGTGAGTCGATCCTCGGCGTGAACGTCGAGGCAGTGCAGGGAAAACAGGTTCTTCTGGAATGGACTTAGACATCTGGGGGACTCTTGGAATGCTGGCAAGGCCCTGGAGTCCCTCTCGCCTTTCCTGTGGAGATCTCCTCCTCTTGAGATGCGACGGGAACACGGGGAATTCTTTCCCAACCACGCAGGGAAAGAATCCCTCCTCTCAAGCTAGGAGGCGGAAACGGGCGCTCCTCTGGATGTGGGCGGGACTGTTCTGCTTCCTCTCGAGTGGAGACGGGTATGTCGGGGAACTTCTTGAGTTGCAGCAAGGGTGTGAAGGACCCTTTGGAAGTTCCAGAGGTTAGGTGTGATTAGACTCGAGACGCCTCAGCGGAAATGGGCCTCATCTCGCCTGGAGGGCAGAACCTCCTGGATTTCTCGAGTTACAGCAGGTGCTCTCGACATACGACGGGGACCTCAGGGACCCGGTGTGGTGGCCTCAGGAAAGGCCAGTCCCCATACAAGTTGCTCGGTGGCCTCTCGGGATTCCTCTCCCGTCGATACCGGGGCCTAAGACCTTGTGTGGAGTCGGTGCCGGAACCTTGAGGATTCCTCTCCAGTGCTGACATGGATCTTGGGGAACTTCTGGAGTCTCCCCAGGGGAGTCAGTCCTCGTCTCGAGTGGAGGCATGCAGGTGCCCTTTCCTCCCAAGCTGTAGCAGCAGTGTCACGCTTCCCTTCGCGTGGATCAAGGGATCTGTGGCTTTCCCTCGAGGCTTTCCTACGAGACTTTCCCACAGGGCTGTCTCACGTGCCACCGTGGTGTGAGTCGATCCTCGGCTTGAAAGTCGAGGCAGTGCAGGGAAAACAGTTTTCCCTGGAATGGACTGAGACATCTGGGTGACTCTGCTAATTGTGGCACGACCCTGGAGTCCCTCTAGCCTTTCCTGTGGAGAGCACCTCCTCTTGAGATGCGACGGGGAACGCAGGAAACTCTTTTCCCGACCACGCAGGGAAAAGGATCCCTCCTCTCGAGCTAGGAGGCGGAAACGGGGCTCCTCTGGATGTGGGCGGGACTCTCGTGCTTCCTCTCGAGTGGAGACGGTATGTCGGAGAAATTCTTGAGTTGCAACAAGGGTGTGAAGGACCCTTTGGAAGTTCCAGACGTTAGGTGTGATTAGCCTCGAGACGCCTCAGCGGAAATGGGCCTCATCTCGCCTGGAGGGCGAGAACCTCCTGGATTTTCTTGAGTTGCGGCAGGTGATCTCGACTTACGACGGGGACCTCAGGGACCCCCTCTGGTGCCTCAGGAAAGGCCAGTCCCCAATCGAGTTGCTCGGGGGCCACTTGGGATTCCTCTCCCGTCGGATGCCGGGGCCTGAGACCTTGTGTGGAGTCGGTCCCGGAACCTGAGGATTCCTTTCCAGTGCTGACATGGATCTTGGGGTAGTTTTGGAGTCTCCCCAGGGGAGTCAGTCCTCTTCTCGATTGGGGGCATGCACGGGCGCATTCCTCCGAGCTGTAGCAGCAGTGTCACGCTTCCCTTCGCGCTGGATCAATGGATCTGTGTCTTTCCGAGGCTTTCCCACGAGGCTTTCCCACGAGGCTTTCCCACAGGGCTGTCCACGTGCCACCTTGGTGTGAGTCGATCTCGGCTTGAAAGTGGAGGCAGTGCAGGGAAAACAGGTTTCCCTGGAATGGACGGATACATCTCGGGGACTCTGGGAATGGTGGCACGACCCTGGAGTTCCT
>NW_017209059.1:0-3561 GCF_001704415.2 Capra hircus | reverse complement strand
TCGGGGGCCTCTCAGGATTCCTCTCCCGTCTATGCCGGGGCTAAGATCTTGTGTGGAGTAGGTGCCGAACCTGAGCATTCCTCTCCAGTGCTGACATGGATCTTGGGGTACTTCTGGAGTCTCCCGAGGGGAGTCAGTCGTCGTCTCGAGTGGGGGAATGCACGTGCCGCTTTCCTCCCGAGCTGAAGCAGCAGTGTCACGCTTCTCTTTGCGTGGATCAAGGGATCAGGGGCTTTCCTCGAGGCTTTCCAACGAGGGTTTTCCCACGAGGCTTTCCCACAGGGCTGTCCCACGTGCCACCGTGGTGTGAGTCGATCCTCGGCTTGAAAGTCGAGGCAGTACAGGAAAAACAGGATTCCCTGGAATGGACTGAGACATCTGGGGGACTCTGGGAATGTGGCACGACCCTGGAGTTCCTCTCGCCTTTCCTGTGGAATGTGCCTCCTCTTGAGATGCGACGGGAACGCCGGGAATTCTTTCCCGACCACGCAGGGAAAGGATCCCTCCTCTCGAGCTAGGAGGTTGAAACGGGGCTCCTCTGGATGTGGGCGGGACTCTCGTGCTTCCTCTCGAGTGGAGACGGGTATGTCGGGGATCTTCTTGAGTTGCAGCATGGTTTTGAAGGACCATTTGGAAGTTCCAGAGGTTTAGGTGTGATTAGCCTCGAGACGCCTCCGCGGAAATGGGCCTCATCTCGCCCTGGAGGGGAGAACCTCCTGGATGTTCTCGAGTTGCGGCAGGTGCTCTCGACTTACGACGGGGACCTCAGGGACCCGCTCTGGTGGCCTCAGGAAAGGCCAGTCCTCAAGCGAGTTGCTCGGGCACCTGTCGGGATTCCTCTCCCGTCGATGCTGGGGCCTAAGACCTTGTGTGGGGTCATTGCCGGAACCTGAGGATTCCTCTCCAGTGCTGACATGAATCTTGGGATATTTCTGGAGTCTCCCCAGGGGAGTCAGTCCTCGTCTCGAGTGGGGTCATGCACGTTCGCTTTCCTCCCGAGCTGTAGCAGCAGTGTCGCGCTTCCCTTCGCATGGATCAAGGGATCTGTGGCTTTTCCCTCGAGGCTTTCCAACGAGGCTTTCCCACCAGCTTTCCCACGAGGCCCCACAGGCTGTCCCGTGTCACCGTGGTTGAGTCGATCCTCGGCTTGAAAGTCGAGGCAGTGCAGGGAAAAGAGGTTACCCTGGAATGGACGGAGACATCTGGTGGTCTCTGGGAATGGTGGCAAGACCCTGGAGTTCGTCTCACCTTTCCTCTGGAGAGCGCCTCCTCTAGGGATGCCACGGAAACGCCGGGAATTCTTTCCCGACCACGCAGGGAAAGGATCCCTCCTCTCGAGGTAGAGGCGGAAAGGGGGCTACTGTCGATGTGTGTGGGACTTCGTGTTTCCTCTCGAGTGGAGACAGGTATGTCGGGGAACTTCTTGAGTTGCAGCAAGGGTGTGAAGGACCCTTTGGAAATTCCAGAGGTTAGGTGTGATTAGCCTCGAGACACCTCATCGGAAATGGGCCTCATCTCGCCTGGAGGGAGAACGTCCTGAATGTTCTCGAGTTGCAGCAGGTGCTCTCGACTTACGACGGGGACCTCAGGGACCCGCTCTGGTGGCCTCAGGATAGGCCAGTCCCTATGCGAGTTGCCAGGGGACCTCTCGGGATTCCTCTCCGTCGAAGCTGGGGCCTAAGATATTGTGTGGAGTGGGGTGCCGGTACCTGAGGATTCCTTTCCAGTGCTTACGTGGATCTTGGGTACTTCTGGAGTCTCCCCATTGGAGTCAGTCCTCGACTCGAGTGGGGGCATGCACGTGCGCTTTCCTCTCGAGCTGTAGCAGCAGTGTCGCGCTTCCATTCGCGTGGATCAAGGGATCTGTGGCTTTCCCTCGAGGCTTTCCCACGAGGCTTTCCCACGAGCTTTCCCACGAGGCTTTCCCACAGGGCGATCCCACATGCCACCGTGGTGTGAGTCGATCCTCGGCTTGAAAGTCGATGCAGTGCAGGGAAATCAGGTTTCCCTGGAATGGACGGAGACATCTGGGGGACTCTGGGAATGGTGGCAGGAACCTGGAGTTCCTCTCCCTTTTCCTGTGGAGAGCGCCTCCTCTTGAGATGGGACGGGAACGCCGGGAATTCTTTCCAGAGCACGCAGGGAAAAGATCCCTCCTCTCGCTAGAGGCGGAAACGGGGCTCCTCTGGATGTGGGCGGGACTCTCGTGCTTCCTCTCGAGTGTAGACGGGTATGTCGGGGAACTTCTTGAGTTGCAGCAAGGGTGTGAAGGACCCTTTGGAAGTTCCAGATGTTAGATGTGATTAGCCTGGAGACGCCTAAGCGGAAATGGGCCTCATCTCGCCTGGAGGGGAGAACCTCCTGGATTTTCTCGAGTTGCGGCAGGTGCTCTCGACTTACGACGGGGACCTCAGGGACCCGCTCTGGTGGCCTCCAAAGGCCAGTCCCCTTGCGAATTGCTCGGGGGCCTCTCAGGATTCCTCTCCCGTCTATGCCGGGGCTAAGATCTTGTGTGGAGTAGGTGCCGGAACCTGAGCATTCCTCTCCAGTGCTGACATGGATCTTGGGGTACTTCTGGAGTCTCCCGAGGGGAGTCAGTCGTCGTCTCGAGTGGGGGAATGCACGTGCGCTTTCCCCGAGCTGAAGCAGCAGTGTCACGCTTCTCTTTGCGTGGATCAAGGGATCAGGGCTTTCCCTCGAGGCTTTCCAACGAGGTTTTCCCACAGGCTTTCCCACAGGGCTGTCCCACGTGCCACCGTGGTGTGAGTCGATCCTCGGCTTGAAAGTCGAGCAGTACAGGAAAAACAGGATTCCCTGGAATGGACTGAGACATCTGGGGACTCTGGGAATGTGGCACGACCCTGGAGTTCCTCTCGCCTTTCCTGTGGAATGTGCCTCTCTTGAGATGCGACGGGAACGCGGGAATTCTTTCCCGACCACGCAGGGAAAGGATCCCTCCTCTCGAGCTAGGAGGTTGAAACGGGGCTCCTCTGGATGTGGGCGGACTCTCGTGCTTCTCTCGAGTGGAGACGGGTATGTCGGGGATCTTCTTGAGTTGCAGCATGGTTTTGAAGGACCATTTGGAAGTTCCAGAGGTTAGGTGTGATTAGCTCGAGACGCCTCCGCGGAAATGGGCCTCATCTCGCCTGGAGGGGAGAACCTCCTGGATGTTCTCGAGTTGCGGCAGGTGCTCTCGACTTACGACGGGACCTCAGGGACCCGCTCTGGTGGCCTCAGGAAAGGCCAGTCCTCAAGCGAGTTGCTCGGGCACCTGTCGGGATCCTCTCCCGTCGATGCTGGGCCTAACCTTGTGTGGGGTCATTGCCGAACCTGAGGATTCCCTCCAGTGCTGACATGAATCTTGGGGATATTTCTGGAGTCTCCCCAGGGGAGTCAGTCCTCGTCTCGAGGGGGTCATGCACGTTCGCTTTCCTCCCGAGCTGTAGCAGCAGTGTCGCGCTTCCCTTCGCATGGATCAAGGATCTGTGGCTTTCCCTCGAGGCTTTCCAACGAGGCTTTCCCACAGGCTTCCCACGAGGCTTTCCCACAGGGCTGTCCCTC
>NW_017209058.1:0-17975 GCF_001704415.2 Capra hircus | reverse complement strand
GGGGCATGCACTTGCTTTCCTCCGAGCTGAAGCAGCAGTGTCACGCTTCCGCGGGGAACAAGGGATCTGTGGCATTCCCTCGAGCTTTCCCAGAGGCTTTCCCACGAGGCTTTCCTGCAGGGCTGTCCCACGTGCCACCGTTGTGTGAGTCGATCCTCGCTTTAAGTCGAGGCAGTCCAGGGAAACAGGTTTCCCTGGAATGGACTGAGACATCTGGGGGACTCTGGGAGTGGTGGCATGACCTGGAGTTCCTCTGCCTTTCCTGTGGAGAGCGCCTCCTCTTGAGATGCGACGGGAACGCCGGGAATTCTTTCCCGACCACGCAGGGAAAGGATCCCTCCTCTCGAGCTAGGAAGCGGAAAGGGGCTCCTAAGGATGAGGGCGGGACTCTCGAGCTTCCTCTCGAGTGGAGACGGGTAGTCGGGAACTTCTTGAGTTGCAGCAAGGGTGTGAAGGACCCTTTGAAAGTTCCAGAGATTAGGGGTGATAAGCCTCGAGACTCCTCAGCGGAAATGGGCCTCATCTCGCTTGGAGGGGATAACCTCCTGGATTTTCTCGAGTTGCCGCAGGTGCTCTCGGCTTACGACGGGGACCTCAGGGACCCGCTCTAGTGCCTCAGGAAAGGCCCGTCCCCATGCGAGTTGCTCGTGCGCCTCTAGCGATTCCTGTCCGTCTATGCCGGGGCCTGAGACCTTGTGTGGAGTCGGTGCCGGAACCTGAGGATTCCTCTCCAGTTCTGACATGGATCTTGGGTACTTCTGGAGTCTCCCAGGGGAGTCAGTCCTCGTCGCGAGTGTGGCGTGCCCGTGCGCTTTCCTCCCGAGCTATAGCAGCAGTGTCACGCTTCCCTTTGCGTGGATCCAGGGATCTGTGGCTTTCTCTGTAGGCTTTCCAAAAGGCTTTCCCACTAGGCTTTTCACAGGGCTGTCCCACGTGCCACCGAGGTCTGAGTCGATCCTCGGCTTGAAAGTCGAGGCATTGCGGGGAAAAGAGGTTTCCCTGGAATCGACTGAGACATCTGGGGGCTCTGGGAATGGTGGCACGACCCTGAGTTCCTCTCGCCTTTCCTGTGGAGAGCGCCTCTTCTTGAGATGCGACGGGAACGCCGGAAATTCTTTCCCTAGCACGCAGGGAAAGGATCCCTCCTCTCGAGCTATGAGGCTGAAACGGGGCTCTTCTGGTTGTGGGCGGGACTCTCGTGCTTCCTTTCGAGTGGAAACGGGTATGTCGGGGAACTTCTTGAGTTGCAGCAAGGGTGTGAAGGGCCCTTTGGAAGTTCCAGAGGTTAGGTGTGATTAACCTCGAGATGCCTCAGCGCAAATGGGTCTCATCTCGCCTGGAGGGGAGAACCTCCTGGATTTTCTCGAGTTGCGCCAGGTGCTCTCAACTTACGACGGGGACCTCAGGGACCCGCTTTGGTGTCCTCAGGAAAGGCCAGTCACCATGCGAGTTGCTCGGAAGCCTCTCGTGATGTCTCTCCCTCTCCAGTGCTGTCTTGGATCTTGACTGGCCTTTCCTGAGGCCACCAGAGCGGGTCCCTGCGGTCCCCGTCGTAAGTCGAGAGCACCTGCCGCAACTCGAGAAAATCAAGGATGTTCTCCCCTCCAGGCAAAATGAAGCCTATTTCCGCTGACACATCTCAAGGCTAAGCACACTTAAACTCTGGAACTTCCAAAGGGTCCTTCATACCTTGCTGCAAATCAAGAAGTTCCCCGACATACCCGTCTCCACTCAAGAGGAAGCACGATAGTTCCGCCCACATCCAGAGGAGCCCCGTTTCCGCCTCATAGCTCGAGAGGAGGGATCCTTTCCCTGGGAGGTCGGGAAAGAATTCCGGCGTTCCCGTCCCATCTCAAGAGGAGGCGCTCTTCACAGGAAAGGCGAGAGGAACTCCAGGGACATGCCACCATTCTCCGAGTCCCCCAGATGTCTCAGTCCATTCCAGGGAATCCTGTTTCCCCGCTCTGACTCGACTTTCAAGCCGAGGATCGACTCACACCACTGTGGCACGTGGGACAGCCCTGTGGCAAAGCCTCGTGGGAAAGCCTCGTGGGAAAGCCTCGAGGGAAAGCCGCAGATCCCTTGATCCACGCGAAGGGAAGCGCGACACTGCTGCTACAGCTGGGGAGGAAAGCGCACGTGCATGCCTCAACCGAGACGAGGACTGACTCCCTGGGGAGACTCCAGCAGTACACCAAGATCCATGTCAGCACTGGAGAGGAATCCTCAGGTTACAGCACCGACTCTACGTAAGGTCTGAGGCCCCGGCATCGACGGGAGAGGAATCCGGAGAGTGCCCGAGCAACTCGCATGGGGACTGGAATTTCCTGAGGCCACCAGAGCGGGTCCCTGAGGTCCCATCGTAAGTCGAGAGCACCTGCAGCAACTCTAGAATATCCAGGAGTTTCTCCCCTCCAGGCGAGATGAGGCCATTTCCATTGAGGCATCTCGGGGCTAATCACACCTAACCTCTAGAACTGCCAAAGGGTCCTTCTCACGCTTGCTGCAACTCAAGAAGTTCCCAAACCTGCCCGTCTCCACTCGAGAGGAAGCACGAGAGTCTCTCCACATGAGGAGGAGCCCCGTTTCCACCTCATAGCTGGAAAGAAGGGATGCTTTCCCTGCGTGGTCGGGAAAGAATTTCCGGCATTCCCGTCGCATCTCAAGAGTAGGCGCTCTCCACAGAAAAGGCGAGAGGAACTCCAGGGTCGTGCCACCATTCCAGATTCCTCAGATGTCTCAGTCCATTCCAGGGAAACTTGTTTTCCCTGCACTGCCTCGACTTTCAAGCCGAGGATCAACTCACACCACGGTGGCACGTGGGACAGCCCTGTGGGAAAGCCTCGTGGAAAAGCCTCGAGGGAAAGCCTTCAGGGAAAGCCACTGATACCATGATCCAATCGCCAAGAAGTGTGACACTGCTGCTACAGCTCGGGAGGAAAGCGCACGTGCATGCCCCACTCGAGACGAGGACTGACTCCCCTGGGGAGACTTCAGAAGTACCCAAGATCCATGTCAGCACTGTTAGGAAACCTCAGGTTCCGGCACCGACTCCACACAAAGTCTTAGGCCCGCATCGACGGGAGAGGAATCCCGAGAGGCCCCCGAGCAACTTGCATGGGGACTGTCCTTTCCTGAGTCCACCAGAGCGGCCCTGAGGTCCCTGTCGTAAGTCGAGAGCACCTGCCGCAACTCGAGAAAATTCAGGAGGTTCTCCTCCAGGCGAGATGAGGCCCATTTCCACTGAGGCATCTCGACGCTAATCACACCTAACCTCTGGAACTTGCAAAGCGTCCTTCACACACCTTCTGCAACTCAAGAAGTTCCCCACATACCCGTCGACACTCGAGAGGAAGTACGAGAGTCCCGCCCACATCCAGAGGAGCCCCGTTTCCGCCTCCTAGCTAGAGAGGAGGGATCCTTTCCCTGCTTGGTGGGGAAAGAATTTCCGGCGTTCCCGTTGCATCTCAAGAGGTGGTGCTCTCTCCAAGGAGGAAGGGTGTTCTTGGAGGAAGTGTGTTTTCCCTGCACTGCCTCGACTTTCAAGCCCAGGGTCGACTTTCACCACGGTGGCACGTGGGAAGCCCTGTGGGAAAGCCAAGCTCGTGGGAAAGCTCGAGGGAAAGCCACAGATCCCTTGATCCACGCGAAGGGAAGCGTGACACTGCTGCTACGCTCGGAGGAAAGCACACGTGCATGCCCCACTCGAGACGAGGACTGACTCCCCTGGGGAGACTCCAGAAGTACCCCAAGATCCATGTCAGCACTGGAGAGGAATCCTCTGGTTCTGGCACCGACTCCCAAACAAGGTCTTAGGCCCAGGCATCGACGGGAGAGGAAACCTGAGAGGCCACCGTGCAACTCGCATGGGGACTGGCATTTCCTCAGGCCAACAGAGCGGTTCCCTGAGGTCCCCGTCATAGGTCGAGAGCACCTGCCGCAACTTGAAGAAAATCCAGGTGGTTGTCCCTTCCAGGAGAGATGGGCCCATTTCCGCTGGGCGTCTCGAGGCTAATCACACTAAGCTCTGAATTTCCAAAGATCCTTCACACCCTTGCTGCAACTCAAGAAGTTCCACGACATACCCGTCTCCACTCGAGAGGAGGCACGAGAGTCCCGCCCACATCCAGAGGAGCTCCGTTTCCGACTCATAGCTCGAAGGAGGGATCCTTTCCCAGCGTGATAGCGAAAGAATTCTCGGGAGTCACTCTCCACAGGAAAGGCGAGAGGAACTCCCTGTCATGCCACCATTCCCAGAGTCCCCAGATGTCTCAGTCAATTCCAGGAAATCCTGTTTTCCCTGCACTGCCTCGACTTTCAGCTGGGGATCAACTCACACCATGGTGGTACGTGGGGACAGCCCTGTGGGAAAGCCTCGTGAGAAAGCCTCGAGGAAAGCCACAGATCCCTTGATTCACGCGAAGGGAAGCGTGACACTGCTGCTACAGCTCGGGAGGAAAGCGCACGTGCATGCCCCACTCGAGACGAGGACTGACTTCCCTCGGGAGACTCCAGTAGTACCCCAAGATCCATGTCAGCACTGGAGAGGAATCTCAAGGTTCCGGCACCGACTCCGTACAAGGTCTCAGACCCCGGCATCAACGGGAGAGGAATCCGCAAGAGGCCATCGAACAACTCGCATGGAGCCTGGGCCTTTCCTCAGGACACCGGAGAGGGTTCCTGAGGTCCCCGTCGTAATTCTAGAGCACCTGCCACACTCGAGAAAATCCAGGAAGTTCTCCCCTCCAGGCGAGATGAGGCCCCATTTCCGCTGAGGCGTCTCGAGGCTAATAACACCTAACCTCTGGAACTTCCAAAGAGTCTTTCACAGTCATGCTGCAACTCAAGAAGTTCCCCGACATACCCGTCTCCACTCAAGAGGAAGCACGAGTGTCCCGGGCCACATCCAGAGGAGCTCCGTTTCCGGCTCGTAGCTCGAGATGAGCGATCCTTTCCCTGATTGGTCGGGAAAGAATTCCCGGCATTCCATCGCATCTCAAGAGGAGGCGCTCTCCAAAAGGAAAGGGGAGAAGGACTGCAGGGTCGTGCCACCATTCCGAGACTCACCCAGATGTCTCAGTCCATTCCAACAGGAACCTGTTTTCCCTGCACTGCTTGGCCTTCATGCCGAGGATCGACTCACACCACCGGTCACACTGGACAGACCCTGTTGGAAAGCCTAGTGGAAAGACTCGAGGGAAAGCCACAGATCCCTTGGTCCAGGCATGGGGAAGCGTGACACTGCTGCTACAGCATGGGAGGAAAGGGCACGCTGCATGCCCCCACTCGAGACGAGGCCTGACTCCCCTTGTGGAGACTCCGAGAAGTACCACAAATCCAATGTCAGCACTGGAGAGAATCCTCAGCTTCCGGCCCGACTCCACACAAGGTCTTAGGCCCCGGCATCGACGGGAGAGGAATCACGAGAGCCCCTAGCAACACGCATGATGACTGGCGTTTCCTGCGGCCGCCAGAGCGGGTCCCTGAAGTCCCCGTCGTAACTCGAGAGCACCTGCTGAAACTCGGGAATATCCAGGAGCCTCTCCATTCCAGGCGACATGAGGCCATTTCCGCTGAGGCATCTCGAGACTAACCACACCTAACCTCTGGAACTTCCAAAGGGTCCTTCACACCCTTGCTGGCAACTCAAGAAGTTCCCCGACATACCCGTTCCTCTTCACATTCAGCCATAATGGTGGTGTCATCTGCATATCTAAGTTTATTGATATTTCTACCGGCAATCTTGATTCCAGCTCATGTATCTTCCATCCCAGCATTTTTCATGATGTACTCTGCATAGAAGTTAAATAAACAGGGTGACAATATAGCAGCCTTTGCATACTCCTTTTCCTTTTTGGAACCAGTCTGTTGTTCCATGTCCTACTCTAACTGTTGCTTCCTGACCTTCATCCAGATTTCTCAAGAGGCAGGTTAGGTGGTCTGGTATTCCCATCTCTTTCAGAATTGTGGCTAAAACAACAGTATAAGGACCTTTCCGATGTCAGGCCAAGGAATTGTGTTTCCAGTCATTGAGCCACACCTGAATCACTGAGCACAAATTCATGAATCTGTTCCTCAAGGGGGAATGATATTCTTTTTTATACAAACTTAGTTACCTGATTTATTACCTTACCTAATTGTTCCATCTGCTGTGAAATCCCACCCCCTTACTTGTGGCAAATCTGCTAACACCTGCCTCACTGTGGGAGGGGGTCTCCCATAGAAAATTTCATAAGGACAACAACTGTGGGAACGTGGCAGTTACCCGTAATATGAGTAAGTCTGCCGGAAGCAAGCCCATCCATGTACAGTCAGTCTCTATGATCCATTTTGAAAGTGTCTCTTCAAGAGTTTGGTTGTTTCTTTCCACCATTCCAGAACACTGGGGCCTATAATGCTGTATGTAATTTCCACTGATATTTAGAGCTTCACATACCTGTTAATTAACGCGGCTACAAAGACAGGGGCCATTGTCGGATTCTATACTGGTTGGAAACCCAAGTCTGGGAATTATTTCTCAAATCAGCGAGCTACTTCATTTTCTTTTCAGATCAGGTAGGGAAGGCCTCTGCCCAACCGGAGAAGGTACCTACTATTCTAGTAAGTCATGATAACAGGTGACTGCCTTTGCTTCCCCGAAGGACACTCGCTTTCCCTGCATCCTGAGAACTCCACGTCTCAGCCAGTTGGAAAAGCGCTTCTTGGAGGTCATTATTCAGGGGCAATTTCCCCTGGAGCCCGGGGCCATAGGGAGCGGCTCCACACTCCCAGGGAAAGGCAGAGCCACAGCCACACATCTGTCCCATCCCCTTTGCTCTGTAGGAGAGCTCTAGTGAGCCTAGGTCTGTCAGGAAAATTCTTGGCTCCTATGGGGACACATTCTATGTGTGAAACTGCATCCAGGACCTAGGGGCCACAGGGCGCCTGTTTCTCTCGGGGCGGAGGGGTGGGGGGCCTGAAGCAGTGCGGCCCAGCAACAGCTTCCACATCCATCCAATTGCTCTTTTCTTACCTCTGATAGAACTAGCTTTGTTCCAGCCTTTGGCAATTTGGAGGCAAGCGGGCCCACTTCCTCCCCAAGGAGGCATGGGACCTACTTTGAGTGGAAAGGCCCCTCACGGAGCTGAACCCAGGAAGGCACCCAGTCATGTCTGACACATTCCTGCATCCTGCTTCTTCATGAGCAATACCGCTATAAGCTAGGCATGTCTTTCCAAGGCTCAGAAAGGACAGGGGAGATGCATGGTGCTGCCTCTGGAATTTCGGTCCTCTGAGCAGACCTGGAGGTCTCCCCTTGAAGGAGCTAACCAGTTTCTTCCAAATACAGGCTTGCAAACACACACTGGGTGGCTGCCTCTTCTTCCCTGAAGGACGATCACTTTCCCCGCATCCTGTGAACTTGCATCCAGCCTGCTGGAAAAGCGCTTCTTGGAGGTCATTTTTCAGGGACAATTTTCCCTGGAGCCCGGGGCCGTAGGGAGGGCCCCATGCTCGCTGGGAAAGGCAGAGTCACATCCACAGTCTGTTCTACCCCTTTTGCCCTGTAGGAGAGCTCTAGTGAGCCTAGGTCTGTCAGGAAAATTCTTGGCTCCTATGGGGACACACCCTGTGTGTTAACCTGCATATCGGACCTAGGGGCCACAGGGCGCCTGTTCCTCTCGGGGGGGACCCTGAAGTGGTGCGGCCAGCAACAGCCTGAACATCCATCCGATTGCTCTTTTCTTCCTTCTGATAGAGCTAGCTTTGCTTCTCGCTTTGGCATTTCGGAAGCCAGGGGGAGCCCCACCGCTGTTGTCCTGGGTCTATTGGAGGTACCGGTCTATTGGACCCCAGCATGGCACCGACCCCCTCAGACACACTCCCGCAGCCTCCTTCCCCATGGGCAGGACTGTTCTGACCTAGGAATGTGTTCCCAAGGCTCAGAAAATGCAGGGAGACACACGGCCCTGACTCTGGAACTGAGGCCGTTGGAGCAGGCCTGGAGGTCTGACGTCTGAGACGCCAAACACTTGCTGCAAGATACAGGTGTGAAAACACACTCTCTGGGGCTGCCTTTCCTTCCTCCAAGGAAGAGAGCTTTTCCAGTCTCCTCCGTGCTGAGTCATACAAGGCTGGAAAGGTCTGGCTTCGAGGGCATTTCTCAGCGGCAATGGCCCCTGAGGCCCTGCACCCAGGGAGGGATCCTACCCTCCCAGGGGAAGTCAAAGCAACCTCCAAACAGCTGTTCTCTCATGTTTCCTCTGCAGGAGGGAGCTAGTGAGCCCAGGTCTGTCTGGAACGTTCTTGGATCCTGCGGGGAAATCATCCTGGGAGCCCACCTGGATACCAGTCGTAGGGGCTAAAATTCGCATTTTCCTTCCTTGGAGCCCTAACGCAGTACAGCCTAGCAACTGCTTGAAAATCCATCCTGTTGCTGTTTTCTTCCCTCTGACAGAGCGAGCTTTGCTCCCCATTTGGGATTTCAGAAGCAAGGTGGTGGCCTGCAACTCCTTGCCTGGGGTCCATTGGAGGTGCAAGGTGCCCTCGACCAGGTGACCCCAGCATGACACCTGGCCCCCTCAGACACACTCCCGCAGCCTGCTTCCCCATGGGCAGGACTGCTCTCACCTAGGAATGTGTTTGCAAGGCCAGGAAACTGCAGGGAGACACAAGCCCTGATTCTGGCATTGAGTCTGTTGGAACAGGCCTGCAGGTCTTCTGTCTAACAAGCCAAACACTTGCTGCAAGATACAGGCCTGAAAACACACTCTTGGCTGCCTTTCCTTCCTCCAAGGAAGAGAGTTTTCTCAGCCTCCTGTGGGCTGAGAGTCACACAGGGCTGAAAAGCACTTGCTGGGAGATTATTTTTCATTGGCCATGGCCCCTGAGGCCCTGTGCTCAGGGAGGGCTCCCTCCCTCCCAGGGAAAGTCAAAGGAAGCTCCAAACGGCTGTTCAATCATGTTTCTGAGAGAGTCATTGCCAAGGCAGGTTTATAAGAAGTTCAAGGGTCCCCAAGGAGAGAGGGGTCTAGAATTCTCAAGGAGGAAGGAAGGACAAACTGTTTTTCCCTCTACATTCCTTAGGATTATATAACAATCATGCATCCTTCTTGAGGACGGTCTCTGGAAAAAACCTTCTGGCTAATCCTGTTATCTTAAAATGTAAATTATGGGAGTAGGTCTAGTGAGTCTTTACAACCTCCAGACATTCTTTTGTTCGTTGTCATAACTTATTGGAGAGTATATAACTCCATTACTAACACTAGCAAGGGGTACGCTTTCTGCCCCTTGTGATGTCTCTGTCAGAAGCTTTCTCTATCTCCTTTCTCCTTTAATAAAACTCTATTGCACAAAAGCTCTGAGCAATCAAGCCTCGTCTTGGGCCCTGGATTGAATTCTTCTCCTCCATAAGCCAAGAATCCCAGCATCTTTTCGTGGTTCAGCAACAATATTTCATTTCCTCTGCAGGAGAGAGCTAGTGAGCTTAGGTCTGTCTGGAACATTCTTGAATCCTGTGGGGAAAATATCCTGTGCACACATCTGGATACTGGGCCTAGAGGCCAAAATTCGCATTTCTTTCCCGGGGAGCCCTAACGTGGTGTGACTTAGCAACTGCTTGAAAATCCATCCCATTGCTGTTTTCCTCCTTCTGACAGAGCTAGCTTTGTTCCCTGCTTTGGGATGTCTCAACCGAAGGGCCGGTCCATAGCTACTCGCCTGGGGCCATTGGATGTGCAAGGTGCCCTCGACTAGGTGACCCTAGCATGGCACTCAGCCCGCTCAGACACACTCCCGAGGCTTCTTTCTCATGGGAAGCACTGCTCCAACCTAGGAATGTGTCTGCAATGCTTGGAAAGTGCAGTGAGACACACAGCCCTGACTCTGCAATTGAGGCCCTCAGAGCAAGCCTGCAGCTCTGATGTCTGAGAAGCAAAACACTTGCTGCAAAGAGAGGCCTGAAAACACACTCTCTGTGGATGACTTTCCTTCCTCTAAGGAAGATAGTTTTCCCAGTCTCCTGCTTCCTGAATGTCACACAGCTGGAATGCGCTTGCTTGGAGGTCGTGATTCAGTGGCAATGACCCCTGAGGCCCTTTGCCCAGGGAGGGCTCCCACACTCACAGGCAAATCAAAGCAACTTCCAAGTGAGTCAGCTCTTCACATCAAGTGGCCAAAGTATTGGAGTTTCAGGTTCAGTATTAGTCCTTCCAATGTATATTCAGACCTGATTTCCTTTAGGATGGAGTGGTTGCGTCTCCTTGTAGTCTAAGCGACCTACAAGCATCTTCTCCAACACCACAGTTCAAAGCATCCAATTTTCAGCTGTCACTTTCTTTATAGTACATCTTTCATATCCATCCATGACATATGGAAAAACCATAGCCTTGACTGGATGGATCTTTGTTGGCAAAGCAACGTCTCGGCTTTTTAATATGCTGTCTAGTTTGGTCATCACTTTTCTTCCAAGTCATAAATACGTTTTAAGTTCATGGAGGCAGACATCACCTGCAGTGATTTCCAAGCCCCCCAAAATAGTCTGCTGCTGTTTCCAATGTTTTCCCATCTATTTGCCATGAAGTGATGAGACTGGATGCAATGATTTTAGTTTTCTGAATGCTGAGCTTTAAGCTAACTTTTTCACTCTCCTCTTTCACTTTCATCAGGAGACTCTTTAGTTCTTCTTCACTTTCTGCCATAAGGGTGGTGTCATCTGCATATCTGAGATTCTTGATATTTCTCCCAGCAATCTGGATTCCAGCGTGTGCTTCCTCCAGCCCAGTGTTTCTCATGATGTACTCTGCATATAAGTTAAATAAGCAGGGTGACAATACACTGCCTTGACATATTCCTTTTCCTATTTAGAACCAGTCTGTTGTTCCATGTCCAGTTCGAACTGTTTCTTCCTGACCTGCATACAGGTTTCTCAAGAGACAGGTCAGGTGGTCTGGTATTCCCATCTCTTTCAGAATTTTTCCCAGTTTATTGTGATCCACACAGTCAAAGGCTTTGGCATAGTCAATAAAGCAGAAATAGATGTCTTTTTTTCTGGAACTCTCTTGCTTTTTCAATGATCCAGTGGATGTTGGCAGTTTGATCTCTGGTTTCTCTGCATGTTTTAAATCCCTCTTGAACATTTGGAAGTTCACAGTTCATGTGAACTTGGAGAATTTTGAGCATTACTTTACTAGTGTGTGAGATGAGTGCAATTGTGCAGCAGCTTGAATATTCTTTGTCATTGCCTTTCTTTGGGATTGGAATGAAAACTGACCTAATGACTAGATGTTTTCAATTGCATATGCTGAAAGAACTGGCTGTGCAGTTTTGAAGAAAAAAAAATCATTTTAACCCATTTTCTCTGAAGTGCAAGGCATATCATGGCCATCCCTGAATCATAAAGTCACCTTTTCTTTATGTAGTCATAGTTTCATGCCTAAATTATAGGCCAACTCGTGCTCAAATGGACTCTGATGTCAGGGGCAGATCAACTAATAAAAAGCTTGGATTGTCCCTCTGGAGGAAAGTGAGATCTTGGTCCCACGAGAAGAATCTGAAGGGTTAAGGGAACTTGCAAGAGTGGGGAAAGCTTAGTCCATCCTACATGTACCAAAATCTTAAATAAGGCTTATTTACTTTACCGAAGTAAAAAAACAGATGATGAAAACAATTATAAATCAATGAAAGGTAAAGAAATCCATAGTCCTGTTATCAAAAATTGCATTCTAAGAAACTTTGTTCTCTTAACCTAGAGAGGAGACTAAATTCCATCTGGTACCAGCTTACCAGAAGACAAACAAACAAACAAACAAATTATCGGTAAGCTTAAAAAAAGTATATTCCATATATCTTGAAGTAGCAGTATTTCTGCAAAGGCATCAGTGTGAAACCATAGAGGACATGGTTAAAACCTGATTAAATAGAAATTGACAATGTAATCTGGTCACTGCTGCGACTTGAAATGCTTTAATATGATAACTGGAATTATAACTGACAGCATTTGACCAGGACATATCAGATTTTCACGGATGTCAGATAATTTCTAGGATATCTATATTAGGAACTGAAGGAATCTTTGAACCTAGGAAAGAAAACAACAGTCTCAAAGGCCCTTGCTGAATCATCTATCAGCAAGGAATGTCTTTGCAAGGATCGCAAAGTGAAGGGAAAATACACCGACCTGCCTCTGCAACTTTGGTCCTCTGAGCAGATCTGGAGGTCTCCCTTTGTATAAGCTAACCTGTTCCTTCCAAATAGAGGTTTGCAACACAAAACAAGTGCCGCCTATTCTTCCCCGAAGGAGGCTCTCTTTCCCCACATCCTGCGAACACCCTTTCCCAGCCTCCTGGAAAAGCGCTTCTTGCAGTTCCTTTCAGAAAATCCTATGGACGGAGAAGCCTGGTAGGCTGCAGTCCGTGGGGTCGCTGAGGGTCGGACACGACTGAGCGACTGCACTTTCATTTTCACTTTCATGCATTGGAGAAGGCAATGGCAACCCACTTACTGTTCTTGCCTGGAGAATCCCAGGGACGGGGGAGCCTAGTGGGCTACCGTCTATGGCGTCGCACAGAGTCGAACACGACTGAAGCAACTTAGCAGCAGCAGCAGCAGCAGCAGTTCCTTTCTTAGGGGCAGTTATCCCTGAGATTGGGACCTGGAAAGGCAGAGCCACCTCCACACACACGTCTTTTTCTGTCCCCTTTCCTCTGGAGGAGAGCTCTAGTGAGCCTAGGTCTGTCAGGAAAATTCTTGGCTTTGACGGGATCCCACCCAGGTGTGTGAACCTGCATACCCGACCTAGGGGCCACAGGCACCTGTTTTGGCTCGAGTGGGTCCTGGAGGGGGTGCAGCATAGCAAGAGCTTAAAAATCCATCCAATTTGTCTTTTTTTTTTTTACCTCGGAGAGAACGAGTTTGCTCCACCTCCACCCTTTGGCAGTGTGGAGGGAAGAGGGCACCACCCTCTCCCAAAGGGGACATAGGGCCTACCAGGAGAGAAAGGCCCCTTGAGGAGCTGAGCCCAGGTAGGCAGCCAGTGATGTCAAGCACACTCCCGCTGCTTGCTTCTTCATGGGCACTCCACGATCTGCTAGGAATGTCTTTGCAAGGATCTCAAAGGGAAGGGGAGATACATGGCCCTGTCTCTGGAACTTCAGTCCTCTGAGCAGATCTGGAGGTCTTGAGTTGTATAAGCAAACCTGTTCCTTCCAAATAGAGGCTTGCAAACACACCCCCGGTGGTTGCCTCTTCTTCCCCGAAGAAGTCTTTCTTTCCCCACATGCTGCGAACTCCCTGTCCCAACCTCCAAGAATAGCGCTTCTTGCCATTCCTTTCTTAGAGGCAGTTATCCCTGAGCTTGGGGCCGTAGGGACTAGCCCCACACTCACAGGGAAAGGCAAAGACTCCTCCATACATCTCCTCTATCCCCTTTGCTCTGGAGGAGAGCTCTAGTGAGCCTAGGTCTTTCAGGAAAATTCTTGGCTTGGACAGGATCTCACCCTGTTTGTGAACCTGCCATACCCAACCAGGGGCCACAGAGCACCTGTTTCAGTAAAGTGGGCCCTGAAAGGGTGCAGCCTAGCAAGAGCTTGAAAATCCATTCAATTGCTGTTTTTGTACCTCTGACAGAGCGAGCTTGGCTCCACCCTTTGGCAGTGAGGAGAAAAGAGGCATGACACCCTCCCCAAGGGACATGGGGCCTACTTCGAGAGGAAAGGCCCCTTGTGGAGCTGAGGCCAGGAAGGCACACAGTCGTGTCAAACACACTCCCACTGCTTGCTTCTTCAGGGGCACTCCCGCTATCAGCTAGGAATGTCTTTGCAATGATCACAAAGGGAAGGGGAGATACAGGGCCCTGCTTCTGGACCTCCGGTGCTCTGAGCAAATCTCGAGGTCTCCCGTTGTTGGTCAAGGTCAGGGTTCAAGTTCGGTCAAGGTCAAGTTCAAGGTCAAGGTCAAGTTCAAGGTTTCAAGTTCAAGTTCAAGGTCAATTCAAGTTCAAGGTCAAGGTCAAGTTCAAGTTAGGTCAAGTTCAAGGTCAAGTTCAAGTTCAAGTTCAAGGTCAAGGTTCAAGGTCGTTCAAGTTCAAGGTAAGTTCAAGGTCAAGGTTGAAGTTCAAGTTGAAAGTTCAAGTTCAAGGTCAAGGTCAAGGTCGTAAGTTCAAGTTCAAGTGTCAAGTTCAAGTAAGTTCAAGTTGAAGTAGTTCAAGGTCGTCAAGTAAAGTGTCAAGTCAAGTTCAAGGTTAAGTTCAAGTTCAAGGTTCAAGCGTCAAGGTTCAAGGTTCAAGTTCAAAGGTCAAGTTCTAGCAAGTTCAAGTCAAGGGTCAAGGTCAAGTTCAAGGCAAGGGCCAAGGTCACAAGACAGCAAGGCAAGGGCAAACGGCAACGCCAAGGACCAAGGCAAGGCCACACGGCCAAGGCAAAGGCAGCAAGGCCAGCCACAAAGCGACGCCCAAACCCCGTAACGCCTGACAAAAGGCAGAAGCCACTAGGCCCTGTGCAGAGGAAGCCACTGAAGGCAGCAAGCCACAGAGCTCCCCGACTCCCATTCCACATGAAGATGTGAGGATAAAGGGCCTCATCCCAGCAAAGCACCCGCTCCCACCACCCCAACCCGGCCCCCGCCCCCGCAGCACGCCCCCTGAAACAACACTGTCTTCCCAGAAAAGAGAACGGAGAAGCCATGTGTGTGCCAAAGGAGCAAGATGAACGAACGATGCCACGCCCTCCGAATTTGGGCACACCTGACGCCTCGGAACCCCGGGCCTGGCCGATGGGTCCCAGCCGTTCTCGGGTGGGAGGGGGGTCAACACATTGGCCGAGAGCCCTTGCCCAGGCCACCCGCAAATCCCCTGAGATGTGATCCGACCACAGGGACGAGGGCAAACGTACCGCTTGAGGTGCTGGAGGAGCCGGACGAAGCCATGGTGGGAGAGGCACACGGGCACGCTGCAGACTGGCTGGCCGAGTGGGCGGGGACCAGCAGCTCAGGACTCTGGAGAACGGGAGGCGTCTCCGCCACCATTGACGTCAATAGGGTTTGGGTGGGTAGATGGAGGGGGCCGCCCCTGGCCTCTTTCCAAGCAGAGACCCTGGACGGAGTCCCGTGGAGCGAGTGGGCTTTTCCCGGGCACGGCTGTGCCCTGGACCGCCAAGATCCCCGTTGGGGTGGCGGGCAGTTCGGGGGCTTTGGTTTGTGGCCCTCCCTCGCAGCGGGGGTGGGTTCAACCCGAGTGATCAATCAGGGGCCCTCAGCAGTGCCAAGGGAACTCACCGCCCAGGAAACGCCCCTAGGTCCCTTTGAATTGGCCACCAACGCCCCCTTTCCCAGCCTGCCTTGCTCTGAGATTTCCCGCCTTTTCACATTCCACAGGTCCCTGGTCCTCGACTGTCCCCGCTGGCTCCTCCGAGGCATTCCGGGACACCAGACGCTCTCTCCAGCGCCTCCACCTAGATCCCTCGCTGTCCTCGCCTCCGTTTCCCCATGCCCCTCCCCAACTCCTCCGTGGGCTCTTGGCATCCTTTCCCTACAGCAGTCCCAGAGTGCCACCCCCGAGGGCTTTGAGTTGCCTGGAGCCCAAGGCTCGGCCAGAGACCTGAGGGGCCAGCGTCTGGACTGGCAGCTAATGCCATTTGGGGCTTTTCTCACGTGGAGCCTGAGGCCCGCACCTCCGCGGGCAACCCCCCAGCGCGAGTGCCCTGGAGATACCCGCCCAAGGGACAGTGTATCCCTACTGTGGGGAAGGAGGTTCCTGTTTTCCCTGCACTGGTTCGACTTTCACGCCGAGGATCGACTCACACCATGGTGGCAAGTGGAATAGCCTTGTGGGAAAGCCTCATGGGAAAGACTCCAGGGAAGCCACAGATTCCTTGATCCACGAGAAGGGAAGCGTGACACTGCTGCTACCGCTCGGAGGAAAGCGCACGTGCA
The DNA here is from genome assembly GCF_001704415.2 of Capra hircus. Classification (NCBI taxonomy): domain Eukaryota; kingdom Metazoa; phylum Chordata; class Mammalia; order Artiodactyla; family Bovidae; genus Capra; species Capra hircus. The sequence continues at coordinate 2,072 of NW_017209058.1, read as the reverse complement.
TGACCCCACTCGAGCCGAGGACTGACGCAAGCTTGGGAGACTCCAGAAGTACGCCAAGATCCATGTCAGCACTGGAGAGGAATCCTCAGGTTCCGGTCCCGACTCCACACAAGGTCTTAGGCCGGCATCGACCGGAGAGGAATCCTGAGAGGCCCCTAGCACCTCGCATGGGACTGGCCTTTCCTGAGGTCACCAGAGCGGGTCCCTGAGGTCTCCGTCGTAACTCGAGAGCACCTGCCGCAACTCGAGAAAATCCAGGAGGTTCTCCCTCCAGGCGAGATGAGGCCCATTTCCGCTGAGGCGTCTCGAGGCTAATCACACCTAACCTCTGGAACTTCCAAAGGGTCCTTCACACCCTTGCTGCAAGTCAAGAAGTTCTCCGACATACCCATATCCACTCGAGAGGAAGGACGAGGTCCCGCCCATATCCAGCGGAGCCCCGTTTCCGCCTCGTAGCTCGAGAAGAGGGATCCTTTCCTTGTCGTCGGAAAGAATTCCCGGCCTTCCCGTCGCATCTCAAGAGGAGGCGCTCTCACAGGAAAGACGAGAGGAACTCCAGGGCCTTGCCAGCATTCCAAGAGTCCCCAGATGTCTAAGTCCATTCCAGAAGAAACTGTTTTCCCTGCACTGCCTCGACGTTCACGCGAGGATCGACTCACACCACCGTGGCACGTGGGACAGCCCTGTTGGAAAGCCTCGTGGGAAAGCCTCAATGGAAAGCGACAGATCCCTTGATCCACACGTCGGCAAGCGTGACACTGCTGCTGCAGGTCGTGAGGAAATGGCAGGTGCATGCCCCACACGAGATGAGGACTGACTCCCCTGGTGAGACTCCAGAAGTACGGAAAGATTCATGTCAGCACTGGAGAGGCATCCTCAGGGTCTGGCCCCGACTCCACACAAGGTCTTAGCACGGCATCGATGGAGAGGAATCCCTAAGGCCCCCTGGTAACTCGCATGGGACTGGCCTTTCCTGAGGCCACCAGAGCGGTCCCTGAGACCCGTCGTAACTCGAGAGCACCTGCCGCAACTGGGTAAAATCCAGGAGGTTCTCCCCTCCAGCGGGATGAGGCCCATTTCCTCTGAGGTGTCTGGAGGCTCATCACACCTAACCTCTGGAAATTAAAAAGGGTCCTTGCTGCAACTCAAGAAGTTCCCCGACATACCCGTCTCCACACGAGAGGAAGCACGAGGGTCCCGCCCACATTCAGAGGAACCCCGTTTCCGAGATGAAGGATCCTATCCTGCTTAGTCAGGAAAGATTTTTTCGGCGTTCCCATGGCATCTCAAGAGCAAGGGTTCTCAATAGGAAAGGCAAGAGGAACTCCAGGTCGTGCCACCATTTCAAGAGTCCCCCCAGATGTCTCAGTCCATTTTAGAGGAACCCGTTTTCCCAGCACTGCCTCAACTTTCACGCCGAGGATCCACTCACACCATGGTGGCATGTGGGACAGCCCTGTGAGAAAGCCTCGAGGGAAAGCCACAGATCCCTTGATCCCCGGGACGGGAAGCGTGACACATCTGCTACACTGTCCCTGAGGTCACGGTCGTATGTCGAGAGTACCTGCGCAACTCGAGAAAATCCAGGAGGTTCTCTGCTCCAGTCGAGATGAGGCCATTTTCTCTGCGGCGTCTCGAGAGTAATCACAACTAAACTCTGGAACTTCCAAAGTGTCCTAAACACCCTTGCTAAAACTCAAGAAGTTCCCGACATACCCGTCTCCACTCCAGAGGAAGCACGAGGGTCCGGCAACCGCCAGAGGAGCTCCGTTTCCCTCCTCCAAGCTCGAGATGAGGGATCCTTCCCTGCTTCCTCGGAAAGAATTCCCGACGTTTCGACGCATCTCAAGAGGAGGCGCGCTGCAACAGGAAAGGCGAGAGGAACTCATGGGTCGTGCCACCATTCCAAGAGTCCCCCAGATGTCTCAGTCCATTCCAGAGGTTTTCCCCGCAATGCCTCGATCTTTCAAGCGAGGATACGATCAGAACCTCGGTGGCACGTGGCGACAGCCTGTGTGAAGAAGCCTAGTGGAAAGCCTTTTGGAAAGCCTACAGAGGAAAGCCACAGATCG
>NW_017209057.1:0-3561 GCF_001704415.2 Capra hircus | reverse complement strand
ACCGACTCCACGCAAGGTCTTAAGCCCCGGCATCAACGGGAGGAATGCCGAGAGGCCCCGAGCAACTCGCATGGGCACTGGCCTTTCCTGAGGCCACAAGTGCGGGTCCCGGAGGTCCCCGTCGTAAGTCGAGAGCACCTGCCGCAACTCGAGAAAATCCAGGAGGTTCTCCCTCCAGGCGAGATGAGGCCCATTTCCGCTGAGGCGTCTCGAGCTAATCGCACCTAATCCCTGGAACTTCCAAAGGGTCCTTCACACCCTTGCTGCAACTCAAGAAGTTCCCCGACATACCCATCTCTACTCGAGAGGAAGCAGTAGAGTTTTGCCCACATCCAGAGGAGCCCCGTTTCCCTCCTCAAGCTCGAGAGGAGGGATCCTTTCCCTGCGTGGTCGGGAATGAATTCCCGGCGTTCCTGTTGCATCTCAAGAAGAGGCGCTCTCCACAGCATAGGCGAGAGGAACCCCAGGGTCCTGCCACCATTCCCAGAGTCCCCCAGATGCCTCAGTCCATTCCAGGGAAGCCTGTTTTCCCTGCACTGCTCGACTTTCAAGCCGAGGATCGACTCACACCACGGTGGCACGTGGGACAGCCCTGTGGGAAAGCCTCGTGGGAAAGCCTCATGGGAAAGCCTCGAGGGAAAGCCCCTGATTCCCTGATCTTCGCGAAGGGAAGCGTGACACTGCTGCTACAGCACGGGAGGAAAGTGCACGTGCATTCGCCGACTCGAGACGAGGACTGACTCCCCTGGGGAGACTCCAGAAATACCCCAACATCAATGTCAGCACTGGAGAGGAATCCTCAGGTTCCGGCACCGACTGCACACAAGGTCTTAGGCCCTGGTATCGACGGTAGAGGAACCCTGAGAGGCCCCCCAGCAACTCGCCTGGGGACTGGCCTTTCCTGAGGCCACCAGAGCGGGTCCGTTAGGACCCGTCGTAAGTAGAGAGCATTGGCCTCAACTCGAGAAAATAGAGGAGGTTCTCCCTCCAGGCGAGATGAGTCCCATTTCCACTTAGGCGTCTTGAGGCTAATTACACCTAACCTCTGGAAATTCCAAAGGGTCCCTTCACAACATTGCTGCAACTCAAGAAGTTCCCTGACATACCCGTTGACACTCGAGAGGAAGCACGAGATTCAGCCCACATCCAGAGGAGACCCCGTTTCCGCCTGCTGTCTCGAGAGTAGGGATCCTTTCCCTGCGTGGTCAGGAAAGAATTCCCGGCGTTCCCGACGCATCTCAAGAGGAGGTGCTCTCTCACTAAAGGCGAGAGGACCTCCAGAGTCGTGCCACCATTCCCTGAGTACCCAGATGTCTCAGTCCATTCCAGGGAAACCTGTTTTCCCTGCACTGCCTCGCCTTTCAAGCTGAGGATCGACTCACACCACGGGTGGCACGTGGGACAGCCCTGTGGGAAAGCCTCGTGGGAAAGCCTCGAGGGAAAGCCACAGATCCCTTGATCACACGAAGGGAAGCGTGACACGGCTGCTACAGCTCGGGAGGAAAGCGCACGTGCATGCCCCCACTCGAGACGAGGACTGACTCCCCTGGGAGACTCCAGAAGAACCCCAAGATCCATGTCAGCACTGGAGAGGAATCCTCAGGTTCCAGCATCCACTCCAAACAAGATCTTAGGCCCCGGTATCGTCGGGAGAGGAATCCCGAGAGGCCCGCGAGCAAATCCCATGGGGACTGGCCTTTCCTGAGGCCACCAGAGCGGGTCCCTGAAATCCCCGTCGAAAAGTCGAGAGCACCTGCCGCAACTCGAGAAAATCCAGGAGGTTCTCCCCTCCAGGCGAGATGAGGCCCATTTCCGCTGAGGCGTCTCCAGGCTAATCACACCTAAACCCTGGAACATCCAAAGGTCCTTCACACCCTTGCTGCAACTCAAGAAGTTCCCCGACATACCCGTCTCCACTTGAGAGGAAGCAGGAGGGTCCCGCCCACATCCAGAGGAGCCCGTTTCCGCCTCCTAGCTCGAGAGGAGGGATCCTTCCCTGCGTGGTCGGGAAAGAATTCCGCATTCCTGTCGCATCCCAAGAGGAGCTCTCTCCACGGGAAAGACGAGAGGAACTCCAAGGTCGTGCCACCATTCCAGAGTCCCCCAGATGTCTCAGTCCATTCCAGGGAAACCCTGTTTTCCCTGCACTGCCTCGACTTTCAAGCCGAGGATCGACTCACACCACGGTGGCAGGTGGGACATCCCCTGTGGGAAAGCTTCGTGGGAAAGCCTCGTGGGAAAGCCTCGAGGGAAAGCCACTGATCCCTTAAATCCACGTGAAGGGAAGAGTGACACTGCTGCTACAGCTCGGGAGGAAAGCGCACGTGCATGCCCCAATTGAGACGAGGACTGACTCCCCTGGGGAGACTCCAGAAGAACCCAAGATCCATGTCAGGACTGGAGAGGAATCCTCAGGTTCCGGCACCACTCAACACAAGATCTTAGGTCCCAGCATCGACGGAGAGGAATCCTGAGAGGCCCGAGCAACTCGCATGGGGACTGGCCTTTCCTGAGGCCACCAGAGCGGGTCCCTGAGGTCCCCGTCATAAGTCGAGAGCACCTGCCGCAACTCGAGAAAATCCAGGAGGTTCTCCCCTCCAGGCGAGATGAGCCCATTTCCGCTGAGGCGTATCGAAGCTAATCACATCTAAGGTCTGGAACTTCCAACGGGTCCTTCATACCCTTGCTGCAACTCAAGGAGGTCCCCGACATACCCGTCTCCACTGAGAGGAAGCTCGAGAGTCCCGCCAATATCCAGAGTAGCCCCGTTTCCGCCCCCTAACTCGAGAGGCGGGATCCTTTCCCTGCGTGGTCGAGAAAGAATTACTGGCGTTCCCGTCGCATGTCAAGAGGAGACGCTCTCCAAGGAAAGGTGAGAGGAACTCCAGGGTCGTGCCACCATTCCAGAGTCCCCCAGATATCTCAGTCCACTCCAGGGAAAACTGTTTTCCCTGCACTGCCTCGACTTTCAAGCCAAGGATCGTCTCACACAATGGTGGCACGTGGGACAGCCCTGTGGGAAAGCCTCGTGGGAAAGCGTAGAAGGAAAGCCTCGTGAGAAAGCCACAGATCCCTTGATCCACGCGAAGGGAAGCGTGACACTGCTGCTACAGATTGGGAGGAAAGGGCACGTGCATGCCCCCACTCGAGACTAGGACTGACTCCCCTGGGGAGACTCCAGAAGTACCCCATGATCCATGTCTGCACTGGAGAGGAATCCTCAGGTTCCGGCACCGACTCCACACAAGATCTTAGGCCCGGCATCGACGGTAGAGGAATCCCGAAGAGCCCCCGAGCAACTCGCCATGTGGACTGGCCTTTCCTGAGGCCAACAGAGCGGGTCCCTGAGGTCCCCGTCGTAAGTGGAGAGCACCTGCTGCAACTCGAGAAAATCCAGGAGGTTCTCCCCTCTAGGCCAGTTGAGGCCCATTTCCGCTGAGGCGTCTCCAGGCTAATTACACCTAACACCTGGAGCTTCCAAAAGGCTCCTTCACACCCTTGCTGCAACTCAAGAAGTTCCCTGACCTACCCGTCTCCACTCGAGAGGAAGCACGAGAGTCC
>NW_017209056.1:0-3563 GCF_001704415.2 Capra hircus | reverse complement strand
TTTGGAAAGCCATGTGGAAAAGCCTCGTGCAAAAAGCCTCCAGGAAAGCCACAGATCCCTTGATCACGCGAAGGGAAGAGTGACACTGCTCCTAGAGCTCGGGACGGAAGCGCACGTGCATGTCCCCATTCGAGACGAGGACTGACTCCCCTGGGGAGACTCCAGAAGAACCCCAAGATCGATGTAAGCACTGGAGAGGAATCCTCAGGTTCCGGACCGGCTCCACACAAGGTCTTAGGCACCGGCATCGACAGGAGAGTAATCCTGAGAGCCCCCGAGCAACTCGCATGGGGACTGGCCTTTCCTGAGGCCACCAGAATGGGTCCCTGAGGTCCCCGTCGTAAGTCGAGAGCACCTGCCGCAACTCGAGAAAATCCAGGAGGTTCTCCCCTCCAGACAAGATGAGGCCCATTTTCGCTCAGGCGTCTCGAGGCTAATCACACCTAACCCTGGAACTTCCAAAGGGTCCTTCACACCATTGCTGCAACTCAAGAAGTTCCCCGATATAACCGTCTCTTCTCAGAGGAAGCACGAGAGTCCCGCCCACATCCAGAGGAGCCCCGTTTCCGCCCCTAGCTCGAGAGGAGGATCCTTTCCCTGCGTGGTCGGGAAAGAATTCCGGCGTTCCGTCGCATCTTAAGAGGAGGCGCTCCCACAGGAAAGGCGAGAGAACTCAGGGCGTGCCACATTCCCAGAGCCCCCAGATGTCTCAGTCCATTCCAGGGAAACCTGTTTTCCCTGCACTGCCTCGACTTTCAAGCCGAGGATCGACTCACACCACGGTGGCACGTGGGACAGCCCTGTGGAAAGCCTCGTGGGAAAGCCTCGAGTGAAAGCTCGAGGGAAAGACCATGATCCCTTGATCCACGCAAAGGGAAGCGCGACACTGCTGCTACAGATCGGAGGAAAGCGCACGTGCATGCCCCACTCGAGAAAGGACTGACTCCACTGAGGAGACTCCAGAAGTACCCAAGATCCATGTCAGCACTGGAGATGAATCCTCAGGTTCTGGTACCGACTCCACACAAGATCTTAGGCCCCGGCATCGACGGGAGAGGAATCCCGAGAGGCCCCGAGCAACTCGCATGGGGACTGGCCTTTCCTGAGGCCAACAGAGCGGTCCCTGAGGTCCCCGTCGTAAGTAGAGAGCACCTGCCGCAACTCGAGAAAATCCAGGAGATTCCCCCTCCAGGCGATATGAGTCCCATTTGTGCTGAGGCGTCTCGAGGCTAATCACACCTAACCTCTGGAACTTCCAAAGGTCCTTCACACCCTTGCTGCAACTCAAGAAGTTCCCCGACATACCCGTCTCCACCAGAGAGGAAGCACGAGAGTCCCGCCACATCCAGAGGAACCCCCGTGTCCGCCTTCTAGCTCGAGAGGAGGGATCCTTTCCCTGCGTGATCGGGAAAGAATTCCTGGCCTTCCCGTCGCATCTCAAGAGGAGGTGCTCTCCACAGGAAAGGCGAGAGGAACTCCAGGATCGTGCCACCATTCCCAGAGTCCCCCAGATGTCTCAGTCCATTCCAGGGAAACCTGTTTTCCCTGCAATGTTTCGACATTCAAGCCGAGGATCGATTCACACCACAGTGGACACAGCCCTGTGGAAAGCCTCGTGGGAAAGGAAAGCCTCGGGAAAGCCTCGAGGAAAGCCACAGATCCCCTGATCCACTCGAAGGGAAGAGCGACACTGCTGCTACAGCTTGGGAGGAAAGCGTAGTTGCATGCCCCCTCTCGCGACGAGGACTGACTCCCCAGGGGAGACTCCAGAAGAACCCCAAGATCCATGGCGCACTGAAGAGGAATTCTCAGGTTCCAGCAGCGACTCCACACAAGGTCTTAGGCACCGGCATCGACGGAAGAGGAATCCTGAGAGGTCCCCGAGTAACTCGCATGGGGACTGGCCATTCCTGAGACCACCAGAGCGAGTCCCTGAGGTCCCGTCGTAAGTCGAGAGCACCTGCCACAACTTGAGACAATCCAGGAGGTTCTCCCCTCCAGGCGAGATGAGGCCCATTTCCGCTGAGGTGTTTCGAGGCTAATCACACCTAACCTCTCGAACTTCCAAAGGGTCCTTTCACACCCGTGGCTGCAACTCAAGAAGTTCCCGACATACCCGTCTCCACTGGAGAGGAAGCACGAGAGTCCGCCAACATCCAGAGGAGCCCCGTTTGCGCCGCCTAGCTCGAGAGGAGGATCCTTTCCCTGCGTGGTCGGGAAAGAATTCCCGGCGTTCCCGTCGCATCTCAAGAGGAGGCGCTCTCCACAGGAAAGGCGAGAGGAACTCCAGGTCGTGCCAAGATTCCTGAGTCCCCCAGATGTCTCAGTCCATTCCAGGGAAACCTGTTTTCCCTGCACTGCTCGACTTTCAAGCCGAGGATCGACTCACACCAGGGTGGCACGTGGGACAGCCCTGAGGGAAAGCCTCGTGGAAAGCTTCGTGGGAATGCCTCGAGGGAAAGACACAGATCCCTTGATCCACGCGAAAGGAAGCGTGACACTGCTGCTACAGCTCGGGAGGAAAGTGCCCGAGCATGCCTTCAGTCGAGACGAGGACTGACTCCCCTGGGGAGACTCCAGAAGTACTCAAAGATACATGTCGGCACTGGAGAGGAATCCTCAGGTTCAGGCACTGACTCCACACAAGGTCTTAGGACCCAGCTTCAACGGAGGAGGGATCCCGAGAGGCCCGCGTGCAACTCGCAAGGGGACTGGCCTTTCCTGAGGCCACCAGAGCGGGTCCCTGAGGTCCCCGTCGTAAGTCGAGAGCACCTGCCGCAACTCGAGAAAAATCCAGGAGATTCTCCCCTCCAGGCGAGATGAGGCCCATTTACGCTGAGCGTCTCGAGGCTAATCACATCTAACATCTGGAACTTGCAAAGGGTCCTTCACACCCTTGCTGCAACTCAAGAAGTTCCCTGACATACCCGTCTCCACTCGAGAGGAAGCATGAGAGTCCCGCCCCATCCAGAGGAGCCCCGTTTCCGCCTCCTAACTCGAGGGGAGGGATCCTTTCCCTGCGTGGTCGGGAAAGAATTCCCCGGCATTCCCGTCGCATCTCAAGAGGAGGCGGTCCCACAAGAAAAGGCGAGAGGAACTCCAGGGTCGCTGCCACATTCCCAGGGTCCCCCAGATGTCTCAGTCCATTCCAGGGAAAACTCTTTTCCCTTCACTGCCTCGACTTTCAAGCCGAGGATCCACTCACACCCACGGTGGCACGTGGGACATCCCTGTGGGAAAGCCTTCGTGAGAAAGCCTCGTGGGAAAGCCTTGAGGGAAAGCCCTGATCCCTTGATCCACGGGAAGGAAGCGTGATATTGCTGCTACAGCTCGGGAGGAAAGCGCACGTCATGAGCCCACTAGAGACAAGGACTGACTCCACTGAGGAGACTCCAGAAGTACTCCAAAAATCCATGTCAGCACTGGAGAGGAAAGCTCAGGTTCGGCACCGACTCCACACAAGATCTTAGGCCCCGGCATCGACGGGAGAGGAATCCCGAGAGGCCCGAGCAACTCGCATGGGGACTGGCCTTTCCTGAGGCCACCAGAGCGGGTCCCTGAGG
>NW_017209055.1:0-3564 GCF_001704415.2 Capra hircus | reverse complement strand
CAGGGCTGTCCGACGTACCACCGTGGTGTGAGTCGATCCTCGGCTTGAAAGTCGAGGCAGTGCAGGGAAAACAGGTTTCCCTGGAATGGACTGAGAACTCTCGGAGACTTTGGGAATCGTGGCACGACCTGGAGTTCTTCTCTCGCCTTTCCTGTGGAGAGCGCCTCCCTCTTGAGATGCTACGGAAACGCTGGGAATTCTTTCCCGACCACGCAGGGAAAGGATCCCTCCTCTCGAGCTAGGAGGCGAAAACGGGGCTCCTCTGGATGTGGTCGGGACTCTCGTGTTTCTCTCGGATGAGTCGGGTATTTCGGGGAACTTCTTGAGTTGCAGCAAGGGTGTGAAGGACCGTTGGAAGTTCAAGAGGTCTGGTGTGATTAGCCTCAGGACGCCTCAGCGGAAATGGGCCTCATCTCGCCTGGAGGGTGGAACCTCCTGGATTTTCTCGAGTTGTGGCACGTGCTCTCGACTTACGATGGGGACTTCAGGGACCCGCTCTGGTGCCTCAGGAATGGCCAGTCCCCATGCGAGTTGCTCGGGGGCCTCTCGGGATTCCTCTCCCGTCGATGCCGGGGCATAAGATCTAGTGTGGGGACGGTGCCGGAACCTGAGGATTCCTCTCCAGTGCTGACATGGATCTTGGGGTACTTCTGGAGTCTCCCCAGGGGAGTCAGTCCTCGTATCGAGTGGGGGCATGCACGTGCGCTTTCCTCCATAGCTGTTGCAGCAGTGTCATGCTTCCCTTTGCGTGGATCAAGGGATCTGTGGCTTTCCCTAGAGGCTTTCCCACGAGGCTTTCCCACGAGGCTTCCCACAGGGCTGTCCCACGTGCCACCGAGGTGTGAGTCGATCCTCGGCTTGAAAGTCGAGGCAGTGCAGGGAAAACAGGTTTACCTGGATGGACTGAGGCATCTGGGTGACTCTGGGAATGGTGGCACGACCCTGGAGTTCCTCTCGCCTTTCCTGTGGAGAGCGCCTCCCCTTGAGATGCGACGGGAATGCCGGGAATTCTTTCCCGAGCACGAAGGGAAAGGATCCCTCCTCTCGAGCTAGGAGGCGGAAACGGGGCTCCTCTGGATGTGGGCGGGACTCTGGTGCTTCCTCTCGAGTGGAGACGGGTATGTCGGGGAACTTCTTGAGTTGCAGCAAGGGTGTGAAGAACCGTTTGGAAGTTCCAGAGGTTAGGTGTGATTAGCCTCGAGACGCCTCAGCGGAAATGGACCTCATCTCGCCTGGAGGGGAGAACCTCGTGGATTTTAGCGAGTTGCGGCAGGTGCTCTCGACTTACGACGGGGACCTTAGGGACCGGCTCTTGTGGCCTCAGGAAAGGCCAGTCCCATGCGAGTAGCTCGACGGCCTCTCGGGATTCCTCTTCAGACGATGTCGGGGCCAAAGACCTTGTGTGGATTCGGTGCCGGAACCTGAGGATTCCTCTCCAGTGCTGACATGGATCTTGGGGTACTTCTGGAGACTCCCCAGGAGACACAGTCCTCGTCTCGAGTGGGGGCATGCACGTGCGCTTTCCTCCCGAGTTGAAGCAGCAGTGTCACGCTTCCCTTTGCTTGGATCAAGGGATCTGTGGCTTTCCTCGAGGCTTTCCCACGAGGCTTTCCCACGAGGCTTTCCCACAGGGCTGTACCACGTGCCACCGTGGGTACTTCTGGGGGTACTTCTGGAGTCTCCCCAGGGGAGTCAGTCCTCGTCTCGAGTGGGGCATGCACGTGCAGTTTCCTCCCCAGCTGTTGCAGCAGTGTCACGATTCCCTTCAAGTGGATCAAGGGATCTGTGGCTTTCCCTTCAGGCTTTCCCACGAGGCTTTCCCACAGGGCTGTCCCACGTGCCACCGTTGTGTGAGTCGATCCTCGGCTTGACAGTCGAGGCAGTGCAGGGAAAACACGTTTCCCTGGAATGGACTGAGGCATCTGGGGGACTCTGGAAAGGTGGCACGACCCTGGAGTTTCTCGCCTTTCCTGTAAAGAGCGCCTCCTCTTGAGATGCGACGGGAACACCGGGAATTCTTTCCCGACAACGCAGGGAAAGGATCCCTCTCTCGAGCTAGGAGGCGGAAATGGGGTTACTGTGGACGTGGGTGGGCTCTCGTCCTTCGTCTCGAGTGGAGACGGGTATGTCGGGGAACTTCTTGAGTTGCAGCAAGGGTGTGAAGGACCCTTTGGAAGCTCAAGAGGTCTGGTGTGATTAGCCTCTGGACGCCTCAGCGGAAATGGGCCTCATCTCGCCTGGAGGGTAGAACCTCCTGGATTTTCTCGAGTTGTGGCAGGTGCTCTCGACTTACGATGGGTACTTCAGGGACCCACTCTGGTGGCCTCAGGAAAGGCCAGTCCCCATGCGAGTTGCTCGGGGGCCTCTCGGGATTCCTCTCCCGTCGGTGCTGAGGCCTAAGACCTTCTGTGCACTCAGTGCCCGAACCTGAGGATTCCTCTCCAGTGCAGACATGGATCTTGGAGTACTTCTGGAGTCTCCCCAGGACAGTCAGTCCTCGTTTCGAGTGGGGGCATGCACGTGCGCTTTCCTCCCCAGCTGTAGCAGCAGTGTCGCGCTTCCTTCGCGTGGATCAAGGGATCTGTGTCTTTCCCTCGAGGCTTTCCACAAGGCTTTCCCACAGGGCTCTCCCACGTGCCATCGTGGTGTGAGTCGATCCTCGGCTTGAACGTAGAGGCAGTTCAGGGAAAACAGGTTTCCCTGGAATGGACTGAGACATCCAAGGGACTCTGGGAATGCTGGCACGACCCTGGTGTTCCTCTCGCCTTTCCTGTGGAGAGCGCCTCCTCTTGAGATGCGACGGGAACGCCAGGAATTGTTTCCCGAGCACGGGGAAAGGATCCCACCCTCTAGCTAGGAGGCGGAAACGGGCTCCTCTGGATGTAGTCGGGACTCTGCGTGCTTCTCTCGAGTGGAGACGGGTATATCGGGGAACTTCTTGAGTTGCAGCAAGGGTGTGAAGGACCCTTAGGAAGTTCCAGAGGTAAGGTGTGATTAGCCTCGAGACGCCTCAGCGGAAATGGGACTCAGCTCGCCTGGAGGGGAGAACCTCCTGTATTTTCTCGAGTTGCGGCAGGTGCTCTCGACTTACGACGGGGACCTCAGTGACCCGCTGTGGTGGCCTCAGGAAAGGCCAGTCCCCATGCGAGTTGCTCAGGGGCCTCTCGGGATTCCTCTCACGTCAATGGAGGGGCCTAAGACCTTGTGTGGAGTCGTGCCGGAACCTGAGGATTCCTCTCCAGTGCTGACATGGATCTTGGGGTACTTCTGGAGTCTCCCCAGGGGTGTCAGTCTCGTCTCGAGTGGGGCCATGCAAGTGCGCTTTCCTCCCGAGCTTTAGCAGCAGTGTCACGCTTCCCTTTGCGTGGATCAAGGGATCTGTGGCTTTCCCTCGAGGCTTTCCACGAGGTTTTCCCACAGGGCTGGCCACGTGCCACTGTGGTGTGAGTCGATCCTCGGCTTGAAAGTCGAGGCAGTGCAGGGAAACCAGGTTCCCTGGAATGGACTGAGACATCTGGGGACTCTGGGAATGGTGGCACGAACCTGGAGTTCCTCTCGCTTTTC
>NW_017209054.1:0-3564 GCF_001704415.2 Capra hircus | reverse complement strand
CTCAAAACTTATCCGCCACAATTGCCCACTCATCTCACATGCTAGTAAAGTAATGCCCTCAAAATTCTCCAAGCCAGCCTTCAGCAATATTGCTGAACTGTAACGTCAGATGTTCAAGCTGCGTTCTAGAAAAGGCAGAGGAACCACGCAGGTCAAAATGCCAACATCACTGGATCAAAATCGAAAAAGCAAGAGAGTTCCAAAAAAACATCATAGTTTTGCCTTATTGACTTTAAACCAAAGCCTTCACTGTGTGCCGATCACAATAAACTGTGGAAAATTCTTCAAGAAGATGCGCAATACCAGACCACCTGACCTGCCCTCTTGAGTAAGCCTGTATGCAGGTCAGGGAAGCAATAGCTTAGAACTGCGCATGAACAACAGCTGGTTCCAAATAGGAAAGAGAAGTACACCAAGCCGTGTATATTGTCACCCTGCTTATTTAACTTATGTGCAGAGCTACATCCGTGAGAAATGCTGGGCTGCCAAAACCCACAAGCTGGAATCAAGATATTCAGCGAGAAATTTATAATAACCTCAGATATGCAGATGATACCACCCTTATGCGCGAAAGTGAAGAAGAACTAACGAGCCTCTTATGAAAGGTGAAAGAAGTGAGAGTGAGCAAAGTTTGGCTTTAAAGCTCAACATTCAGAAAACTAGTCGAATGGCATCCGGGTCTCACTGCCATGGCAGAATAGATGGGAAACAGTGGAAACAATGCTGACTTTATTTTTTGGGACTCCCAAATCCCGCAGATTACGTGATTTGCAGCCATGAAATTAAAAGACACATTGCTCTCCTTGGCAAGGAAAGTATGACCAACCTAGATAGCATATTAAAAAGCCAGAGACATTACTTTGCCAACAAAGGTCTGTCAGTCAAGCCTATGGTTTTTCAGTAGTCATTTATGGATCTGAGAGTTGGACTATAAAGAAGCCTGAATGTGCCAGAAGGAATTGATGGCTTTCTGAACTGTGGTGTTAGAGCAACGGAGCTTCTGCAGAGTCCTTGACTGCAAGGAGATCCAACCAAATCCATCCTAAAGGCAGATCAGTCTGGGGTGTCTTTGAGGGATTGATGTTGAAGCTGAAAATCAAATACTTTGGCCACCTGATGGGGGGGAGCTGACTCATTGAAAAGACCCTGATGCTGGGAAAGATTGGGGGCAGGAGGAGAAGGGATGACAGAGGATGAGATTGCTGGATGCATCACCGACTCAATGGACATGGGTTTGGGTGGACTCCGGGAGTTGATGATGGGCAGGGAGGCCTGGTGTGCTTTGGTTCATGGGTCGCCAGAGAGTCAGACATGACTGAGTAACTGAACTGAACTGAAGCAACATCTGGAAACATTTTCGGTTTTCATAACTGGGGAATTTTATTGGCATCTAATGCATAGGGATCAGAGATGCAGCTAAACAGCCTACAATAGCCCCCTACAGAAAAGATTAATCTGTCCAAATGTCAAAATATGAGAGTAAGAAAATTCGATTTAACCCTTTGGGGCCGACACATTCAGGGCGGCCACTGCCTCCTAAGAGACTTCCTACAAAGCCCAGATAAGAAGAGGGTTGGACTACAGGCCCTGCCCATGCCTTCAGGGGGAATTTCCCTACCATCACCTGGCCACCCACTCTGGCCCCTTTGTTGGAGTGCTCTGCCTTCAGGTAAATATTTTCCCTGCTTGTTTGGGAAACTTTGAGAAAAATCCCCTAGCTGCCTTATTAAAAAAAATTTTTTTTTTTTTAATGGTGAAGCGCAAAGCACAGTATGGTGCATCTTCAATGCTCACAAGATGGCTAAAGGGGATTTTTCTCAAAGTTTCCCAAACAAGCAGGGAAAATATTTACCTGAAGCAGAGCACTCCAACAAAGGGGCCAGAGTGGGTGGCCAGGTGATGGTAGGGAAATTCCCCCTGAAGGCATGGGCAGGGCCTGTAGTCCAACCCTCTTCTTATCTGGGCTTTGTAGGAAGTCTCTTAGGAGGCAGTGGCCGCCCTGAATGTGTCGGCCCCAAAGGGTTAAATCGAATTTCTTAACTCTCATATTTTGACATTTGGACAGATTAATCTTTTCTGTAGGGGGCTATTGTAGGCTGTTTAGCTGCATCTCTGATCCCTATGCATTAGATGCCAATAAAATTCCCCAGTTATGAAAACCGAAAATGTTTCCAGATGTTGCTTCAGTTCAGTTCAGTTACTCAGTCATGTCTGACTCTCTGCGACCCCATGAACCAAAGCACACCAGGCCTCCCTGCCCATCATCAACTCCCGGAGTCCACCCAAACCCATGTCCATTGAGTCGGTGATGCCATCCAGCAATCTCATCCTCTGTCGTCCCCTTCTCCTCCTGCCCCCAATCTTTCCCAGCATCAGGGTCTTTTCAAATGAGTCAGCTCCCCCATCAGGTGGCCAAAGTATTTGATTTTCAGCTTCAACATCAATCCCTCCAAAGAACACCCAGAACTGATCTCCTTTAGGATGGATTGGTTGGATCTCCTTGCAGTCCAAGGGACTCTCAAGAGTCTTCTCCTAACACCACAGTTCAAAAGCATCAATTCTTCTGCACTCAGCTTCTTTATAGTCCAACTCTCAGATCCATAAATGACTACTGGAAAAACCATAGGCCTTGACTAGACAGACCTTTGTTGGCCAAAGTAATGTCTCTGCTTTTTAATATGCTATCTAGGTTGGTCATAACTTTCCTTCCAAGGAGCAAGTGTCTTTTAATTTCATGGCTGCAATCACTATCTGCAGGATTTTGGAGTCCCAAAAAATAAAGTCAGCCATTGTTTCCACTGTTTTCCCCATCTATTTTGCCATGCAGTGATGGGACCGGATGCCATGATCTTAGTTTTCTGAATGTTGAGCTTTTAAGCCAACTTTGTCACTCTCCTCTTTCACTTTCATCAAAAGGCTCGTTAGTTCTTCTTCACTTTCCGCCATAAGGGTGGTATCATCTGCATATCTGAGGTTATTGATATTTCTCCTGACAATCTTGATTCCAGCTTGTGCTTCTTTCCAGCCCAGCATTTCTCACGATGTACTCTGCACATAAGTTAAATAAGCAGGGTGACAATATACAACCTTGGTGTACTCCTTTTCCTATTTGGAACCAGTCTGTTGTTCCATGCCCAGTTCTAACTATTGCTTCCTGACCTGCATACAGGCTTCTCAAGAGGCAGGTCAGGTGGTCTGGTATTCCCATCTCTTGAAGAATTTCCACAGTTTATTGTGATCCACACAGTCGAAGGCTTTGGCAAAGTCAATAAGGCAAAACTAGATGTTTTTTTTGGAACTCTCTTGCTTTTTCGATGATCCAGTGGATGTTGGCAATTTGACCTCTGGTTCCTCTGCCTTTTCTAGAACCAGCTTGAACATCTGGAAGTTCACAGTTCACATATTGCTGAAGGCTGGCTTGGAGAATTTTGAGCATTACTTTACTAGCATGTGAGATGAGTGCAATTGTGCGTAGTTTGAGCATTCTTTGGCATTGCCTTTTTTGGGCGATTGGAATGAAAACTGACATTTCCAGTCCTGTGGCTACTGCCTGAGTTTTCCAAA
>NW_017209053.1:0-3564 GCF_001704415.2 Capra hircus | reverse complement strand
TCGATCATCTGCATGAATGTCGAGGCAGTGCAGGGAAAACAGGTGTCCCCTGGCATGGACTGAGACATCTGGAGGACTCTGGGAATGGTGGCACGACCCTGGAGTTCCTCTGGCCTTTCCTGTGGAGAGCGCCTGTTCTTGAGAGGCGACGGGAACACCGGGAATTCTTTCCCGACCACACACTGAAAGGAATTCCCCGTCTCGAGCTAGGAGGCGGAAACGGGGCTCCCTGCTGATGTGGGCGGGACTCTCGTCCTTCCTCTCGAGTGGAGACGGGTATGTCGGGGAACTTCTTGAGTTGCAGAAAGGGTGTGAAGGATCCTTTGGAAGTTCCTGAGGTTAGGTGTGATTAGCCTCGAGACACCTCAGCGGAAATGGGCCTCATCTCGCCTGGAGGGGAGAACCTCCTGGATTTTCTCGAGTTGTGGCACGTGCTCTGGACTTACGACGGGGACCTCAGGGACCCGCTCTGGTGGCCTCAGGAAAGGCCAGTCCCCATGAGAGTTGATGTGGGGCTCTCGGGAACCCTTTCCCGTCGATGCGGGCCTAAGACCTTGTGTGGATTCGTGCGCGGAACCTGATGATTCCTATCCAGTGCTGACATGGATCTTGGGGTTCTTCTGGAGTCTCCCCAGGGGAGTCAGTCCTCGTCTCGAGTGGGGGAATGCACGTGCGTTTTCCTCGCCGAGCTGTAGCAGCGGCGTCATGCTTCCCTTCGCCTGGATCAAGGGATCTGAAGCTTTCCGTCGAGGCTTTCCCACGAGACTTTCCCACAGGGCTGTCCCACGTGCCACCGTGGTGTGAGTCGATCCTCGGCTTGAAAGTCGAGGCAGTGCAGGGAAAACAGGTTTCCCTGGATGGACTGAGATATCTGGGGGACTCTGGGAATGGTAGCACGACCCTGGAGTTCCTCTCACCTTTCCTGTGGAGAGCGCCTCCTCTTGAGATGCGACGGGAACCGCCAGGAATTCGTTCCGACCACGCAGGGAAAGGATCCCTTCTCTCGAGCTATGAGGGGCAAACGGGGCTCCTCTGGATGTGGACGGAATCTCGTGCTTCCTCTCGAGTGGAGACGGGTATGTCGGGGAACTTCTTGGGTTGCAGCAAGGGTGTGAAGGACCCTTTGGAATTTCCAGAGGTTAGGCGTGATTAGCCTCGAGACGCCTCAGCGGAAATGGGCCTCATCTCGCTTGGAGGGGAGAATCTCCAGGATTTTCTCGAGGTGGCGGCAGGTGCTCTCGACTTACGACGGGGACCTCAGGGACCCGCTCTGGTTGCCTCAGGAAAGGCCAGTCCCCATGCGAGTTGCTCGGGGCCTCTCGGGATTCCTCTCCCGTCGATGCTGGGCCTAAGACCTTATGTGGAGTCGGTGCCTGAACCTGAGGATTCCTCTGCAGTGCCGACATGGATCTTGGGTACTTCTGGAGTCTCCCCAGGGAGTCAGTCCTCGTCTCGAGTCGGGGCATGCACGTACGCTTTCCTCCCGAGCTTTAGCAGCATTGTCGGTCTTCCCTTCGTGTGGATCAAGGGATCTGTGGCTTTCCCTCGAGGCTTTCCGACGTGGTTTTTCCACGAGGCTTTCCCACAGGGCTGTCCCACGTGCCACCGTGGTGTGAGTGGATCCTCGGCTTTAAAGTCGAGGCAGGGCAGGAAAAACAGGTTTCCCTGGAATGGACTGAGACATCTGGGGGACTCTGGGAATGGTGACAATACCTGGAGTTCCTCTCGCCTTTCCTGTGGAGAGCGCCTCCTCTTGAGATGCGACGGAAATGCCGGGAATTCTTTCCCGACCACGCAGGGAAAGGATCCCTCCTCTCGAGCTAGGAGGCGGAAACAGGGCTCCTCTGGATGTGGGCGGGACTCTCGTGCTTCCTCTCGGGTGGAGTCGGGTATGTGGGGAACTTCTTGAGTTGCAGCAAGGGTGTGAAGGACCCTTTGGAAGTTCCAGATTTTAGATGTGATTAGCCTGGAGACTCCTCAGCGGAAATGGGCCTCATCTCGCCTGGAGGGGAGAACCTCTTGGATTATCTCGAGTTGCGGCAGTTGCTGTCGACGTAGGATAGGAACCTCAGGGACCCGTTCTGGTGGCCTCAGGAAAGGCCAGTCCCCAGGCGAGTTGCTGGGGGGGCCTATCAGGGTTCCTCTACCGTCGTTGCCGGGGCCTAAGACCTTGTGTGGAGTCGGTGCCGGAACCTGAGGATTCCTCTCCAGTGCTGACATGGATATTGGGGTACTTCTGGAGTCTCCCCTGGGGAGTCAGTCCTCGTCTCGAGTCGGGGCATGCACGTGCACTTTCCTCCCGAGCTGTAGCAGCAGTGTCACGCTTCCCTTCGCGTGGATCAAGGGATCTGTGGCTTTCCCTCGAGGCTTTCCCACGAGGCTTTCCCACGAAGCTTTCCCACAGGGCTGTCCCACGTGCCACCGTGGTGTGAGTCGATCCTTGGCTTGAAAGTCGAGGCTGTTCAGGAAAACAGGTTTCCCTGGAATGGACTGAGACATCTGCGGGACTCTGGGAATGGTGGCACTACCCTGGAGTTCCTCTCGCCTTTCCTGTGGAGAGCACCTCCTCTTGAAATGCGACGGGAACAACGGGAATTCTTTCCCGACCACGCAGGGAAAGGATCCCTCCTCTCGAGCTAGGAGGCGGAAACGGGGGCTCCTCTGGATATTGGCGGAACTCTCGTGCTTCCTCTCGAGTGGAGACGGGCATGTCGGGGAATTTCTTGAGTTGCAGCAAGGGTGTGAAGGACCCTTTGTAAGTTCCAGAGGTTAGGTGTGATGAGCCTCGAGACGCCTCAGCGGAAATGGCCTCATCTCGCCTGGAGGGGAGAACCTCCTGGATTTTCTCGAGTTGCGGCAGGAGCTCTCGAGTTACGACGGGACCTCAGGGACATACTCTGGTGGCCTCAGGAAAGGCCTGTCAAAATGCGAGTTGCTCGGGGACTCTCGGGAATCCTCTCCCGTCGATGCCGGGACCTAAGACCTTGTGTGGAGTCGGTGCCGGAACCTGAGGATTCCTCTCCAGTCCTGACTTGGATCTTGGGTACTTCTGGAGTCTCCCCAGGGGAGTCAGTCCTCGTCTCGAGTGGGGGCATGCACGTGTGCTTTCCTCCCGAGCTGTAGCAGCAATGTCGCACTTCCCTTCGCGTGGATCAAGGAATCTGTGGCTTTCCCTCGAGCTTTCCCCACGAGGCTTTCCCACGAGGCTTGCCCTCAAGGCTGTCCCACATGCCACCGTGGTGTGAGTTGATCCTCGGCTTGAAAGTCGAGGCAGTGCAGGGAAAACAGGTTTCCCTGGAATGGACTGAGACATCTGGGGGACTCTGGGAATGGTGGCACGACCCTGGAGTTCCTCTCGCCTTTCCTGTGGAGAGCGCCTCCTCTTGAGATGCGACGGGAACGCCGGGAATTCTTTCCCCACCACGCAGGGAAAGGATCCCTCCTCCTCGATCTAGGAGGCGGAAACAGGGCTCCTCTGGATATTGGCGGACTCTCGTGCTTCCTCTCGAGTGGAGACGGTTATGTCGGGGAACTTCTTGAGTTGCAGCAAGGGTGTGACGGACC
>NW_017209052.1:0-3564 GCF_001704415.2 Capra hircus | reverse complement strand
GGCACGACCCTGGAGTTCCTCTCTCGCCTTCCTGTGGAGAGCGCCTCCTCTTGAGATGCGACGGGAACGCCGGGAATTCTTCCCGACCACGCAGGGAAAGGATCCCTCCTCTCAAGCTAGGAGGCAGGAAACGGGGCTCCTCTGGATGTGGGGGGGACTCTCGTGCTTCCTCTCGAATGGAGACGGGTATGTCGGGGAACTTCTTGAGTTGCAGCAAGGGTGTGAAGGACCCTTTGTAAGTTGCAGAGTTTAGGTGTGATTAGCCTCGAGACGCCTCAGCGGAAATGGGCCTCATCTCGCCTGGAGGGGAGAACTTCCTGGATTTTCTCGAGTTGCGGCAGGTGCTCTCGACTTATGACGGGGACCTCAGGGACCGCTCTGGTCGCCTCAGGAAAGGCCAGTCCCCATGCGAGTTGTTCGGGTGCCTCTCGGTATTCCTTTCCCGTCGATTGCCGGGGCCTAAGACCTTGTGTAGAGTCAGTGCCGGAACCTGAGGATTCCTCTCCAGTGCTGACATGGATCTTGGGCGTACGTCTGGAGTCTCCCCAGGGGAGTCAGTCCTCGTCTCGAGTGGGGGCATGCACGTTCGTTTTCTCCCGAGCTGTAGCAGCAGTGTCACGCTTCCTTTCACGTGGATCAAGGGATCTGAGGCTTTCCCTCGAGGCTTTCCCACGAGGCTTTCCCACAGGCTGTCCCACGTGTCACTGTGGTGTGAGTCCATACTCGGCTTGAAAGTCGAGGCAGTGCAGGGAAAACAGGTCTCCCTGGAATGAACTGAGACATCTGGGAGACTCTGGAATGGTGGCCACGACCCTGGAGTTCCTCTCGCCTTTCCTGTGGAGAGCGCCTCTTCTTGAGATGCAACAGGAACGCCGGAATTCTTTCCCGAACACGCAGGGGAAAGGATCCCTCCTCTCGAGCTAGGAGGCGGAAACGGGGCTTCTCTGGATGAGGGCGGGACTCTCGTGTTTCCCCTCGAGTGGAGACGGGTATGTCGGGGAACTTCTTGAGTTGCAGCAAGGGTGTGAAGGACCCTTTGTAAGTTCCAGAGGTTAGGTGTGATTAGCCTCGAGACGCCTCAGCGGAAATGGGCCTCATCTCTCGCGTGGAGCGGAGAACCTCCTGGATTTTCTCGAGTTGCGGCAGGTGCTCTCAACTTACGACGGGACCTCAGGGACCGCTCTGTTGGCCTCAGGAAAGGCCAGTCCCCATGCGAGTTGCCTCGCGGGGCCTCTCAGGATTCCTCTCCGTCGATGCCGGGGCCTAAGACCTTGTGTGGAATCGCTGCCGAAACCTGAGGATTCCTCTCCAGTGCTGACATGGATTTGGGGTACTTTTGGAGTCTCCAGAGGGAGTCAGTCCTCGTCTCGAATTGGGCATTCACGTGCGATTTCCTCTCGAGCTGTAGCAGCAGTGTCACGCTTCTCTTCCGTGGATCAAGGGATCTGTGGCTTTCCCTCGAGGCTTGCCCACGAGGCTTTCCCACAGGGTTGTCCCACAAGCCACCGTGGTGTGAGTCGATCCTCGGCTTTAAAGTCGTGGCAGTGCAGGGAACACAGGTTTCCCTGGAATGGACTGAGACATCTGGGGGACTCTGGGAATGGTGGCACGACCCTGGATTACCTCTCGCCCTTCCTGTGGAGAGCCCCTCCTCTTGAGATGCGACGGGAACGCCGGGAATTCTTTCCCGACCACGCAGGGAAAGGATCCCAGCTCACGAGCTAGGAGGCGGAAACGGGGCTCCTCTGGATGAGGGAGGGACTCTCCTCATTCCTCTCGAGTGGAAACGGGTATGTCGGGGAACTTCTTGAGTTGCAGCAAGGGTGTGAAGGATCCTTTGGAAGTTCCAGAGGTTAGATGTGATTACCCTCGAGACGCCTCTCTGGAAATGGGCATCATCTCGCTTAGAGGGAGAACCTCCTGGATTTTCTCGAGTTGCGGCAGGTGCCCTCGACTTACGACGGGGCCCAAAGGGACCCGCTCTGGTGGCCTCAGGAAAGGTCAGTCCCCATGCGAGTTGCTCGGGGGCCTCTCGGTATTGCTCTGCCATCGATGCCAGGGCCTAAGACCTTGTGTGGAGTCGGTGCTGGAACCTGAGGATTTCTCTCCAGTGCTGACATGGATCTTGGGGTACTTCTGGAGTCTCCCCTGGGAGTCAGTCCTCGTCTCGTGTGGGGGCATGCCCGTGCGCTTACCTTCCAAGCTCTATCAGCAGTGTCACGCTTCCCTTCACGTGGATCAAGGGATCTGTGGCTTTACCTCGAGGCTTTCCCACGAGGCTTTCCCTCGAGGCTTTCCCACAGGGCTCTCCCACGTGCCACCGTGGTGTGACTCTATCCTCGGATTGAAAGTGGAGGCAGTGCAGGGTAAACAGGTTTCCCTGGAATGGACTGAGACATCCGGGGCATTCAGGGAATGGTGGCACGACCTGGAGTTCCTCTCACCTTTACTGTTTAGAGCCCCTCCTCTTGAGATGCGCGGGAACGCCGGGAATTCTTTCCGGACACGCAGGGAAAGGATCCCTCCTCTCGAGCTAGGAGGCGGAAACACGGCTCATCTGAATGTGGGCTGGACTCTCGTGCTTCCTCTCGAGTGGAAACGGGTATGTCGGGGAACTTCTTGAGTTGAAGCAAAGGTGTGAAGGACCCTTTCGAAGTTCCCGAGTTTAGGTGTGATTAGACTCGAGACATCTCAGCGGAAAAGGGCCTCATCTCGCCTGGAGGGAGAACCTCCTGGATTTTCTCGAGTTGCGGCAGGTGCTCTCGACTTAGGACGGGGACCTCAGGGACCCGCTCTGGTGGCCTCAGGAAAGGCCAGTACCCATGCGAGTTGCTCAGAGGCCTTTCGGAATTCCTCTCCCATCGATGCCGGCGGCCTAAGACCTTGTGTCGTGTCGGTGCCGGAACCTGAGGATTCCTCTCCAGTGCTGACATGGATCTTGGGTACTTCTGGAGTCTCCCCAGGGGAGTCAGTCCTCGTCTCGAGGGGGGGGGCTTGCACGTGTGCTTTCCTCCAGAGCTGTAGCAGCAGTGTCACGCTTCCCTTCGTGTGGATCAAGGGATCAGTGGCTTTCCCTCGAGGTTTCCCACGAGGCTTTCCACGAGGCTTTCCCACAGGGCTTTCCCTCGTGCAACCGTGGTGTGAGTCGATCCTCGGCTTGAAAGTGGAGGCAGTGCCAGGAAAACAGGTTTCCCTGGAATGGACTGAGACATATGGGGACTCTGGGAATGTGGCATGACCCTGGAGTTCCTCTCGCCTTTCCTGTGGAGAGCGCCTCCTCTTGAGATGCGACGGGAACGCCGGGAATTCTTTCCCGACCATGCACTGAAAGGATCCCTCCTCTCGAGCTATGAGGCAGAAAAGGCGGCTCCACTGGCATATGGGGGGGATTCTTGTGCTTCCTCTCAAGTGGAGACGGGTATGTCGGGAACTTCTTGAGTTGAAGCAAGGGTGTGAAGGACTCTTTGGAAGTTCGAAAGTTTAGGTGTGATTAGCCTCGTGACGCCTTAGCGGAAATGGGCCTCAGCTCACCTGGAGGGGAGAACCTCCTGGATATTCTCGAGT
>NW_017209051.1:0-3565 GCF_001704415.2 Capra hircus | reverse complement strand
AACGCGGGGAATCTTTCCCCACCACGCAGGGAAAAGGGATCCCCTCTCTCGAGCTAGGAGGCGGGAAACGAGGCTCCTCTGGATGTGTGGGCGGGAGTCTCTTGATTTCTGTCGAGTGGAGACGGTTATATCGGGAACTTCTTGAGTTGCAGCAAGGGTGTGAAGAACCCTTTGGAAGTTGCAGAGGTTAGGTGTGATTAGCCTCGAGATGCCTCAGCGCAAATGGGCCTCATCTCGCCTGGAGGGGGAGAACTCCTGGATTTTCTCGAGTTGCGGCAGGTGCTCTCTACTTACAACGGGACCTCAGGGACCCGCTCTGGTGGCCTCAGGAAAGGCCCTTCCCCATGCGGGTTGCTCGGGGCCTCTCGGGATTCCTCTCCCGTTGATGCCCGGGACCTAAGACCTTGCGTGGAATCAGTGCAGAACCTGAGGATTCCTCTCCAGTGCTGACATGGATCTTGGGGTACTTCTGGAGTCTCCCCAGGGAGTCAGTCCTCGTCTCGAGCGGGGAAATGCACGTGCGCTTTCCTCACGAGCTGTAGCAGCAGTGTCGCGTCGCTTCGCGTAGATCATGGGATCTGTGGCTTTCCCTCGAGGCTTTCCCACGAGGCTTTCCACGAGTCTTTTCCCACGAGGCTTTCCCACGGGGCTGTCCCACGTGCCACCGTTGTGTGAGTCGATCCTCCGCTTGAAAGTCGACAGTGCAGGGAATGATTGAGACAACTGGGGGACTCTGGGAATGGTGGCCAGACTCTAGAGTTCCTCTCAACTTTCCTGTGGAGAGCGCCTCCTCTTGAGATGCGACGGGAACGCCGGGAATTCTTTCCCGACCACGCAGGGAAATGATCCCTGCTCTCGAGCTATGAGACGGAATCGGGGCCCTCTGGATGTGGGCGGGACTCTCGTGCTTCCTCTCGAATGGAGGCGAGTATGTCGGGGAACTTATTCAGTTGCAGAAAAGGTGTGAAGGACCTTTTGGAAGTTCCAGATGTTAGGTGCAATTAGCCTCTAGACGCCTCAGCGGAAATGCGCCTAATTTCGCCTGGAGGGGAGAACCTCCTGGATTTTCTCGAGTTGCGGCAGGTGCTCTCGACTTCCGACGGGGTCCTCAGGGACCCGCTCTGGTGGCCGCAGGAAAGGCCAGTCCCCATGCGAGTTGCTCGTGGCCTCTCGGGATTCCTCTCCCGTCGATGCCGGGGCCTAAGACCTTGTGTGGGTCGGTCCTGGAACCTGAGGATTCCTCTCCCAGTGCTGACATGGGTCTTGGGGTACTTCGGGAGTCTCCCCAGGGGAGTCAGTCCTCATTCGAGTGGGGCATTGAAGAGCGCTTTCCTCCTGAGCTGTAGCAGCAGTCATTCTTCCCGTCGAGTGATCAAGGGATCAGTGGCTTTCCCTCGAGGCTTTCCCATGAGGCTTTCTCACAAGGCTTTCTCACAAGGCTGTCCCACGTGCCACCGTGCTGTGAGTCGATCCTCGGCTTGAAAGTCGAGGCAGTGCAGGGAAAACAGGTTTCCCTGGAATGGACTGAGATATCTGGGTACTCTGGAATGGTGGCACGACCCTGGAGTTCTCTCACCTTTCCTGTAGAGAGCGCTCCTCTTGAGTTGTGACGGGAAGACCGGGAATTCTTTCCCGACCACGCAGGAAAGGATACCTCCTCTCTAGCTGTGAGGCGGAAACGGGGCTCCTCTGGATGTGGGTGGGGACTCTCGTGCTTCCTCTCGAGTGGAGACGGGTATGTCGGGGAACTTCTTGAGTTGCAGCAAGGGGTGTGAAGAACCCTTTGGAAGTTCAGAGGTTTAGGTGTGATTAGCTCGAGTCGCCTCAGCGGAAATGGCCTCATCTCGCCTGGAGGGAGAACCTCCTGGATTTTTTCGAGTTGGGACAGGTGATCTCGACTTAAGACGGGGACCTGAGGGACCCGCTCTGGTGGCCTCAGGAAAGGCCATTCCCCATGCGAGTTTGGCTCGGCCTCTCGGGATTCCTCTCCCGTCGATGCCGGGGCCTAAGACCTTGTGTGGAGTCGGTGCCGGGAACCTGAGGATTCCTCTCCAGTGCTGACATGGATCTTGGCGTCCTTAAAGGCGAGATGAGGCCCATTTGCGCTGAGGCGTCTCGAGGCTAATCACACCTAACCTCTGGAACTTCCAAAGGGTCCTTCACACCTTGCTGCAACTCAAGAAGTTCTCCGACATACCCGTCTCCACTCGAGAGTATCAACATCTTCCCGCCCACTTTCAGAGGAGCACCGTTTCCACCTCATAGCTCGAGAGGAGGGATCCTTTCCCTGCGTGGTCTGGAAAGCATTCCCGGCGTTCCAGTCGCATCTCAAGAGGAGGCCCTCTCCACAGGAAAGGCGAGAGAAACTCCAGGGTCGTTCCACCATTCCCAGAGTCCCCAGATGTCTCTGTCAATTCCAGGGAAACCTATTTTCCCTGCACTGCCTCGACTTTCAAGCCGAGGATAGACTCACACCACGGTGGCACGTGGGACAGCCCTCAGAAAAATCCTCGTGGGAAAGCCTCGAGGGAAAGCCACAGATCCCTTGATCCACGCGACGGGAAGTGTGACACTGCTGCTACAGTTCGTGAGGAAAGCTCACGTGCATGCACCCACACGAGATGAGCACTGACTCCCCATGGGAGACTCCAGAAATACACCAAGACCCATTTCAGCACTGGGGAGGAATCCTCAGGTTCTGGCCCCGATTCCACACAAGGTCTTAGGCCCCAACATCGACGGGAGAGGAATCCCGAAAGTCCCCCTTGCAACTCCCATGGGCACTGGCCTTTCCTGAGGCCACCAGAGCGGGTCCCTGAGGTCCCGTCTTAACTCGAGAGACCCTGCCCAACTCTAGAAAATCCAGGACGTTTTCCCCTCCAGGCGAGATGAGGCCCATTTCCTCTGAGGCGTCTGGAGGCTCATCACACCTAAACTCTGGAAATTCAAAAGGGTCCTTGCTGCAACTCAAGAAGTTCCCCTGACATACCCGTCTCCACTTGAGAGGAAGCACGATGGTCCCGCCCACATCCAGAGGAACCCGTTTCCGCCTGGCAGCTTGAGATGAGGGATCCTATCCTGCTTAGTCAGGAAAGATTTTTCAGCGTTCCCGTGGCATCTCAAGAGTAAGGGCTCTCAATAGGAAAGGGGAGAGGAACTCCAGGGTCGTGCCACCATTCCAAGAGTCCCCCAGATGTGTCAGTCCATTTCAGAGGAACCTGTTTTCCCTGCACTGCCTCGACTTTCACGCCGAGTATCGACTCACACCATGGTGGCACGTGGGACAGCCCTGTGGGAAAGCCTCGTGGGAAAGCCTCGAGGAAAGCCACAGATCCCTTGATCCCCGCGACGGGAAGCGTGACACACCTGCTACACTGTCCCTGAGGTCACGGTCGTATGTTGAGAGCACTGCCGCAACTCGAGAAAAATCCAGGAGGTTCTCTGCTTCAGTCGAGATGAGGCCATTTTCTCTGCGGCGTCTCGAGAGTAATCACGCCTAAACTCTGGAACTTCCAAAGGGTCCTACACACCCTTGCTACAACTCAAGAAGTTCCCGACATACCCG
>NW_017209050.1:0-3566 GCF_001704415.2 Capra hircus | reverse complement strand
CTGGAGGGAGAACCTCCTGGATTTTCTCGAGTTGCGGCATTTGCTCTCGACTTACGACGGGGACCTCAGGGACCCGCTCTTGTGGCCTCAGAAAGGCCCAGTCCCCATGCGAGTTGCTCGGGGCCTCTGGGGATTCCTCTCCCGTCGATGCCGGGGCCTAAGATCTTGTGTGGAGTAGTTGCCGAACCTGAGCATTCCTCTCCGTGCTGACATGCATCTTAGGGTACTTCTGGAGTCTCCCCAGGGAGTCAGACCTTGTCTCGAGTGGCGGCTTGCACGTGCACTTTCTCCCGAGCTGTAGCAGGCAGTGTCATGCTTCCCTTCTCGTGGATCAAGGGATCGTGGCTTTCCCTCGAGGCTTTCCACGAGGCTTTCCCACGAGTCTTTCCCACAGGATGTCCCACGTGCCACCGTGGTGTGAGTCGATCCTCGGCTTGAAAGTCGAGGCAGTGCAGGGAAAACAGGTTTCCCTGGAGTGGACTGAGACATCTGGGACTCTGGGAATGTGGCACGACCCTGGAGTTCCTCTCGCCTTTCCTGTGGAGAGTGCTCCTCTTGAGATCCGACGGGGAACGCCGGGAATTCTTTCCCGAACACGCAGGAAAGGATCCCTCCTCTCGAGCTAGGAGGCGGAAACGGGGCTCCTCTGGATGGGCGGACTCTCTCTGTGCTTCCTCTCCAGTGGAGACGGGTAGGTCGGGAACTTCTTGAGTTGCAGCAAGGGTGTGAAGGACCCTTTGGAAGTTCCAGGGGTTAGGTGTAATTAGCCTCGAGACGCCTCAGCGGAAATGGGCCTCATCTGGCCTAGAAGGAGAACCTCCTGGATTTTGTCGAGTTGCAGCAGGTGCTCTCGACTTACGACGGGGACCTCAGGAACCCGCTCTGTTCCTCAGGAAAGGCCAGTCCCCATGCGAGCTGCTTGTGGGCCTCTCGGATTCCTCTCCCGTCGATGCCGGCCTAAGATCTTGTGTGGAGTCGGTGCCGGACCTGAGGATTCCTCTTCAGTGCTGACATGGATCTTGGGGTACTTCTGGAGTCTCCCAGGAAAGTAATTCTGCATCTCAAGTGGGGCATGCACATGAGATTTCCTCCCGAGCTGTAGCAGCAGTGTCACGCTTCCCTTCGCGTGGATCAAGGGATCTGTGGCTTTCGCTCGAGGCTTTCCCTCTAAGCTTTCCCACGAGGCTTTCCCACAGGGCTGTCCCTCGGGCCACCATTGTGTGAGACGATCCTCGGCTTGAAAGTCGAGGCAGTGCAGGGAAAACAGGTTTCCCTGGAGTGGACTGAGTCATCTGGGGACTCTGGAATGGTGGCACGACCCTGGAGTTCCTCGCGCCTTTCCTGTGGAGAGCGCCTCCTCTTGAGATGCGGCGGGAACGCCAGGAATACTTTCTCGACCACGCAGGAAAGGATCCCGCCTCTCGAGCTAGGGGCGGAAACGGGGGCTTCTCTGGATATTGGCGGACTCTCGAGCTTCCTCTCGAGTGGAGACGGTATGTGGGAACTTCTTGAGTTGCAGCAAGGGTGTGAAGGACCCTTTGGAAGTTCGAGACGTTAGATGTGATTAGCCTCGAGACGCCTCAGCGGAAATGGGCCTCATCTCGCCTGAGGGGAGAACCTCCTGGACTGTGTCGAGTTGCGCAGGTGCTCTCGACTTACGACGGGGACCTCAGGACCCGCTCTGGTGGCCTCAGGAAAGGCCAGTCCCCATGCGAGTTGCTCATGGCCTCTCGGGATTCCTCTCCCGTCGATGCCGGGCCTAAGATCTTGTGTGGAGTCGGTGCCGGAACCTGAGCATTCCTCTTCAGTGCTGACATGGATCTTGGGGTATTTCTGGAGTCTTCCCAGGGGAGTCAGTCCTCGTCTCGAGTGGGGTCATGCACGTGCCCTTTCCTCCCCCGAGCTGTAGCAGCAGTGTCCCGCTTCCCTTCGCGTAGATCAAGGGATCTGTGGCTTTCCCTCGAGGCTTTCCCAAGAGGCTTTCCCACGAGGCTTTCCCACAGGGCCCACGTGCCACCGTGCTGTGAGTCGATCCTCGGCTTGAAAGTCGAGGCAGTGCAGGGAAACAGGTTTCCCTGGAATGGACTGAGATATCTGGGGGGACTCTGGGTATGGTGGCACGACCCTGGAGTTCCTCTTGACTTTCCTGTGGAGAGCGCCTCCTCTTGAGATGCGACGGGAACGCCGGGAATTCTTTCCCGACCACGCAGTGAAAGGATCCCTCCTCTCGAGCTAGGAGACGGAAACGGGGCTCCTCTGCATGTGGGCGGACTCTCGTGCTTCCTCTCGAGTGGAGCCGGATATGTCGGGGAACTTCTTAAGTTGCAGCAAAAGTGTGAAGGACCCTTTGGAAGTTCCAGAGGTTAGGTGTGATTAGCCTCGAGACGCCTCAGCGGAAATGGCCTCATCTCGCCTGGCGGGAGAACCTCCTGTATTTTCTCGAGTTGGCACAGGTGCTCTCGACTTACGACGGGGACTTCAGGGACCCGCTCTGGTGGCCTCAGGAAAGGACAGTCCCCATGCGAGTTGTTCGGGGACCTCTCGGGATTCCTCTCCCTTCGATGCTGGGCCTAAGACCTTTGTGTGGAGTCAGTGCCGAAACCTGAGGATTCCTCTCCAGTGCTGACATTGATTTTGGGCTACTTCTGGAGTCTCGCCAGGGGCGTCAGTCCTCGTGTCGAGTAGGGGCATGCACGTGCACTTTCCTCCCGTGTTGTAGCAGAAGTGTTGCCCTTCCCTTCGCGTGGATCAAGGGATCTGTGGCTTTCCCTCGAGGCTTTCACGAGGCTTTCCCACGAGCTTTCCCACAGGGCTGTCCACGTGCCACCGTGGTGTGAGTCGATCCTCGCTTGAAAGTCGAGCAGTGCAGGGAAAACAGGTTTCCCTGGAATGGACTGAGACATCTGGGGACTCTGGGAATGTGGCACGACCCTGGAGTTCCTCTCGCCTTTCCTGTGGAGAGTGCCTCCTCTTGATATGAGACGGGAACGCGGGAATTCTTTCCCAAACACGCAGGAAAGGATCCCTCCTCTAGAGCTAGGAGGCTGAAACGGGCTCCTCTGGATGTGGGCGGACTCTCGTGCTTCCTCTCGAGTGGAGCCGGTATGTCGGTGAACTATTTGAGTGCAGCAAGGGTGTGAAGGACCCTTTGAAGTTCCAGATGTTAGATGTGATTAGCCTCGAGACGCCTCAGCCCAAATGGGCCTCATCTCGCCTGGAGGGGAGAACCTCCTGGATTTTCTCGAGTTGCGGCAGGTGCTCTCGACTTACGACGGGGACCTCAGAGTCCCGCTCTGGTGGCCTCAGGAAAGGCCAGTCCCCATGCGAGTTGCTCCCGGGCCTCTCGGGATTCGACTCCCTTGATGCTGGGTCCTAAGACCTTGTTTGGAGTCAGTGCCCGAACCTGAGGATTCCTCTCCATTGCCGACATGGATCTTGGGGGTACTTCTGGAGTCTTCCCAGGGAAGTCAGTCCTCGTCTCGATGGGGCAATGCACGGCCGCCGCTTTCCTCCCGAGCTGTAGCAGCAGTTCACGCTTCCTTCCGTGGATCAAGGATCAGGGCTTT
>NW_017209049.1:0-3568 GCF_001704415.2 Capra hircus | reverse complement strand
GGGCCTCTCGGGATTCTTCTCCGTCGATGCCAGGACCTAAGACCTTGTGTGGATTCGGTGCGGAACCTGAGGATTCCTCTCCAGTGCTGACATGGATCTTGGGTACTTCTGGAGTCTCCCCAGAGGAGTCAGTCTTCGTCTCGAGTGGGGGCATGCACGTGGGCTTTCCTCCCGAGCAGTAGCAGCAGTGTCACGCTTCCATTCGCTTGGATCAAGGGATCTGTGGCTTTCCCACGAGGCTTTCCCACAGGCTGTCCCACGTGCCACCGTGGTGTGAGTCGATCCTCGGCTTGAAAGTCGAGGCAGTGCAGGGAAAAGAGGTTTCCTGGAATGGACTGAGACATCTCGGGACTCTGGGAATGGTGGCACGACCCTGGAGTTCCTCTCGACTTTCCTGTGGAGAGGCCTCCTGAGATGCGACAGGAACGCCGGGAATTCTTTCCCGACCACGCAGGGAAAAGGATCCCCTCCTCTCGAGCTAGGAGGCGGAAACGGGGCTCCTCTGGATGTGGGCGGACTCTGGTGCTTCCTCTCGAGTGGAGACGGGTATGTCCCGGGAACTTCTTGAGTTGCAGCAAGGGTGTAAAGGACCCTTTGGAAGTTCCAGAATTTAGGTGTGCATTAGCCTCGAGACGCCTCATCGGAAAAGGCCTCATCTCGCCTGGAGGGAGAGAACCTCCTGGATTTTCTCGAGTTGCCGAAGGTGCTCTCGACTTTCGAAGGGGACCTCAGGGACCCGCTCTGGTGGCCTCAGGAAAGGCCAGTCCCCATGCGAGTTGCTCGGTGGCCTCTCGGGATTCCTCTCCCGTCAATGCCGGGTCCTAAGATCTTGTGTGGAGTCGGTGCCGGAACCTGAGGTTTCCTCTCCAGTGCTGACATGGATATTGGGGTGCTTCTGGAGTCACCCCACGGGAGTCAGTCCTCGTCCCGAAGTGGGGGCATGCACGTGCGATTTCCTCCCGAGCTGTAGCAGCAGTGTCACGCTTCCCCTTCACGTGGATCAAGGGATCTGTGGCTTTCCCTCGAGGCTTTCACTGGAGGCTTTCCGACAAGTCTGTCCCATGCGCCACCGTGGTGTGAGTCGATCTTTGGCTTGAAAGTCGAGGCAGTGCAGGGAAAACAGGTTTCCCTGGAATGGACTGAGACATCTGGGGACTCTGGGAATGGTGGCACGACCCTGGAGTTCCTCTCACCTTTCCTGTGGAGAGCGCCTCCTCTTGAGATGCGACGGGAACGGCGGGAATTCTTTCCCGACCACGCAGGAATGGATCACTCCTCTCGAGCTAGGAAGCGGAAACGGGGCTCCTCTGGATGTGGGCGAGACTCTCGTGATTCCTCTAGAGTGGAGACGGGTATGTCGGGGGAACTTCTTAAGTTGCAGCAAGGGTGTGAAGGACCCTTTGGAAGTTCCAGATGTTAGATGTGATTAACCTCGAGACGCCTCAGCGGAAAAAGGGCCTCATCTCGCCTGGAGGGGAGAACCTCCTGGATTTTCTCGAGTTGCGGCAGGTGCTCTCGACTTACGACTGGGACCTCAGGGACCCGCACTGGTGGCTCAGGAAAGGCCAGTCCACATGCGAGTTGCTCGGGGGCCTCTTGGGATTCCTCTCCCGTCGATGCCGGGGCCTGAGACCTTGTGTGGAGTCGGTGCCGGAACCTGAGGATTCACCTCCAGTGCTGACATGGATCTTGGGGTACTTCTGGAGTCTCCCCAGGGGAGTCAGTTCTCGTGTCGATTAGGGGCATGTACGTGCGCTTTCCTCCCGAGCTGTAGCAGCAGTGTTGCGCTTCCCTTCACGTGGAACAAGGGATCTGTGGCTTTCCCTCGAGGCTTTCCCAACGAGGCTTTCACACGAGGCTTTCCAACAGGGCTGTCCCACGTGTCACCGTGGTTTGAGTCGATCCTCGGCTTGAAAGTCGAGGCAGTGCAGGGAAAAGAGTTTTCCCTGGAATGGACAGAGACATCTCGGGGACTCTGGGAATGGTGGCACGACCCTGGAGTTCCTCTCGACTTTCCTGTGGAGAGGGGCCTCCTCTGAGATGCGACAGGAACGCCGGGAATTCTTTCCCTACCACGCAGAGAAAGGATCCCTCCTATCGAGGTAGGAGGCGGAAACGGGGCTCCTCTGGATGTGGGCGGGACTCTCGTGCTTCCACTCGAGTGGAGACGGGTATGTCGGGGAACTTCTTGAGTTGGGCAGCAAGGGTGCGAAGGACCCTTTGGAAGTTCCAGAGGTGAGGTGTGATTAGCCTCGAGATGCCTCAGCGGAAATGGGCCTCATCTCGCCTGGAGGGGAGAACATCCTGGATTTTCTCAAGTTGCGGCAGGTGCTCTCGACTTATGACGGGGACCTCAGGGACCCGCTCTGGTGGCCTCAGGAAAGGCCAGTCCCCATACGAGTTTCTCGGGTGCCTCTCGGAATTCCTCTCCCGACGATACCGGGCCTAAGATCTTGTTTGGAGTGGATGCTGGAACCTGAGGGTTCCTCTACAGTGCTGACATGGATCTTGGGGTTCTTCTGGAGTCTCACCAGGGGGAGTCAGTCCTCGTCTCGAGTGAGGGCATGCACGTGCGCTTTCCTCCCGAGCTGTAGCAGCAGTGTCACGCTTACCTTCGTGTGGATCAAGGGATCTGTGGCTTTCCCTCGAGGCTTTCCCACGAGGCTTTCCACAGGGCTGTCCCATGTGCCACCGTGGTGTGAGTCGATCCTCGGCTTGAAAGTCGAGCAGTGCAGGGAAAACAGGTTTCCCTGGAATGTACTGAGACATCTGGGGGACTCTGGGAATGGTGGCACGACCCTGGAGTTCCTCTCGCCTTTCCTGTGGAGAGCGCCTCCTCTTGAGATGCGACGGGAACGCCGTGAGTTCTTTCCCCACCACGCAGGGAAAGGAACCCTCCTCTCGAGCTAGGAGGCGGAAACAGGGCTCCTCTGGATGTGGGCGCGGGACTCTCGTGCTTCCTCTCGAGTGGAGACCGGTATGTCGGGGAACTTCATGAGTTTGCAGCAAGTGTGTGAAGGACCCTTTGGAAGTTCCAGAGGTTAGGTTCATTAGCCTCGAGACGCCTGAGCGGAATGGGCCTCATCTCGCCTGGAGGGGGAACCTCCTCGATACTTCTCGAGTTGAGGCAGGTGCTCTCGTTTTACGACGGGGACATCAGGGACCAGCTCTGGTGGCCTCAGGGAAAGGCCAGTCCCGATGCGAGTTGCTTGGGGGCCTCTCGGGATTCTTCTCCCGTCGATGCCGGGGCTTAAGATCTTGTGTGAGTGGGTGCCGGAACTTGAGGATTCCTCTCCAGTACTGACATGGATCTTGATGTATTCTGGAGAATCCCCAGGGGGAGTCAGTCCTCGTCCCGAGTGGGGGCATGCACGTGTGCATTCCTCCCGAGCTGTAGCAGCAGTGTCGCACTTCCCTTCGCGTGGATCAAGGGATCTGTGGCTTTGCCTCGAGGCTTTCCCACGAGGCTTTCCCACAAGGCCTGTCCACGTGCCACCCGTGGTGTGAGTCGATCCTCGGCTTGAAAGTGGAGGCAGTGCAGGGAAAACAGCGTTTCCATGCAGAGGAC
>NW_017209048.1:0-17975 GCF_001704415.2 Capra hircus | reverse complement strand
CTGCGTCTCTGGAATGTGGGCACGACCCTGGAGGTCCTCTCGCCTTCCTTGCGAAGCGCCTCCCTCTGAGTTGCGTGGGAACACCGAGAATTTTTTACCGAACACACAAGCGAAAGGGTCCCTTCTCTCCGAGCTAGTAGGCGTAAAATGGGCTCACTCTGGAATGACGGCGGGACACTCGTACTTCCTTCTCCGAGTGGAAGACGGGTATGTCGCGGGAACTTCTTGGAGGTGCAGCAACGGGTGTGAAGACCCTTTGGAAGTTCCAGAGGTTTTAGGTCGTGATAACAATCGAAGACGCTCTCAGCGGAAATGCGGCCTCATCTCGCCTGGCGGGGAGAAATCTCCTGGATTTCTCGAGTTGCGAAGTGCGTGTGTCCGACGGGACCTCACGGACCTCCGGGGTGGCCTTAGGTAAAGGACAGTCCCCAAGCGAGTTTGCAATGGGGGCTCTCGCGGATTCCTCTCCCGCTCGATGCCGGGCCTAAGACCTTGTGGGGAAGTCCGCGCCGGAACCTTGGAGGATTCCTCGCCAGTGCTGACATGGGCAAATCTGGAGTACTTCTGGAGTTTCCCCAGGGCAGTCACCTCCCCAGACTTCTCTGAGAAACGTTGTGCCCAAGTGAAAGCGCTTGGCCAAACACTGCCGCGCCAATTCTCTGTTACACTGAGTCTTCACTGCATACTCATTAACGCAAAAGGCCAAAGATACAATCAAGTAACCCGTATCATAGCCTTAGTAATGGCTCCCATTTGGGTCTAGTTCCACAGTGACTGATTTGAATCTAATAAGCAGGTTGGGACTGACTCGGACCTCATCCCTCAAGCGTAGAATCAGTTACCCTTAATCGATTAGGACTTTCACCGAGAAGCTATTTAACCAGCGACAGTAGTAGCTCTGTTCTAGGACAACCAGATGGCACGTACAGGTATGAGCCTGCGACTCCATCCACGGCCTGGTTCCCAGTTGGCATGTCTTTCCATCGAGTATATCTGGGCATAGTTTTGTGGCTCAAGACGATTTCCCGGATCCAGGTCTTGATGCCAGTCGAAATTAGGAGTCCGCTTTCTAAATGCAGCCATTCGGTCTGTTTCCGTCCTATCTTTTCCCGCCCATGCGGTGAAGGGCTACTTAATCGCATTATGTTCCTACTGTGCAGTAACATTGCATTAAGCGTGAGGAATACTTATGCCGACCCGATCTGTTTATCTCTATTCCGGCAATGGAAGTGAAACGACGGATTCACAGACAGCCTCTGTGAGGTTCCCATAGACGTTCATACATTTCCGTCATTGTGTAGAAAAGCGACAAAGTGTCTCTTACCTATATGCGAGAACTATAGTCACGGAGCACATAAACACGTATATCGGCTAAATATAGGTTCCGGCAGCGAGTCACCCTTTACCAGATAGCTGAAGTTCAAAAAGGAGATTGTACATTCTCTTCCATAGCGAAACTATCAGACAGTTGATTAACCGAGCTCCCTCACTCTAGAGCCTAGCACTGGACAAACTGGGCTCCTCGTGGGCGGCACTCACTGTTCATTTTCCATTCTCGAGTGGAGACGGTTGAGTACTGATATCGCTAGCCAGATAAAGTCGAAGAAATTCTATGAGATCAAACTGACTTCGATCTTTGATGTAAGCAGCACAAGGCCTGTCCTTGTGAGCGTGGAAAACTGAAGGTTTAGTCTCATATTGGATACCAGAGTCTATACCGATCACACGTGTATAGATGCATGTGGTATAGCGTTATTAGCCTTCCGTGTATCTTCTTTAGTCGATCTTACGGTTTACAGAATCATGGCTCTTTTGGTTTGTCTACGAGGCGAAATGCGCCTCACTGCGCGCTTCCAGATCGTTGCAGTGGCTGAGCGCCTCTTCACCCTCATGTAAGCACAAGACGAACTGCTTCGTGTCAAGACTATTTAACTCACGTCGAAGGTGCGGCACTCTAGCATCAGAACAGTACCACGTTACACCTGCACAATGTGGGACAAGCTACAAGCGCCTCCCGTCCTCTCAGTGCTGACCGACACCTGATCCGGCCATCAGCGCACAAAGGTCCCCGAAAGTCCCATTGGCGATGTCTCCGAAGGTCGAATTGGGGCACCTCTTGGTACAACCTTAGGTGACGTTGATCTCGATTTAGCCTTTTTCCATTACTTCCATTCGTCATTGCGAGCTCATCAGCTGGCGCCCTAGTGCAAGTCTCCAATATTTGTTGGTGACAGCCTGTCGATCGTCAGGGGCAAAAACGGCTCGTTCCGATCAAGTATACTTTCCAGATTGATGAACCCATGGGGAGTACTCTCCTGGTAGTCATTCGCTGACTGTCAGGTGTACTGTTCCTAGGGAATACCACCAGACGGGCATCAGAGACACACAGAGGTCCGAATCTGGCCTCGTTAAGGAGTAAACAGGGTCCAGCCGCTAAGACACCGTCGCACGTTGTCGACAGGCGTGCTCACCGTGACCGCTGTCCGGTGTCCATCCAGCAAAGCATCGGGGGCCCCAAATATGCGGTAGTAACTACCAGCTTACGCTTCCAGCGGGTTGGTCGGGATGCATACGTGTTGGCGCATACTAAGTGATTCATACCTACTAACAGAGGCAACCTTAGTCCAAGGATCGAATGTTCTTCCACGATGGCTTCTCCGCCTACAGGGTGCCGTTTGCACGGGGCTCACTGTTCCAGCGTGCCACCCTGGTGTGAGTCGATCCTCGGCTTGAATGTCGAACCAGAGTGCAGGCGAAAACAGGTTTTCCCTGGAATGGACTGAGACATCTGGGGGACTACATGGGAAAGGGTGACCACGACCTGGAGTTGCCTCTCGCCTTCTCCTGTTCCGAGAGCGCCTCCTCTTTGAGATGCGGACGCGGAAACGCCGGGATTTCTTCCCGATGACGCCAGGGAAAAGGATCCCTCCTCTCGAGCTGAGTTAGCAGAAACGGCGTCCTCTGGATGTGGGCGGTACTCCGGCTTCCTCGCGAATGGAGACGGGTATTGTCGGGGAACATCTTGAGCTTGCAGCCAGGGTGTGATAGCACCGTTTGGGAAGTTCCAGAGATTAGGTCGTGATTAGCTCGAGACGCACTCAGCAGAAATGGCGCCTCATCGTCGCCTGGAGGGCGAGAACCTCCTGGATTTTCTCGAGATAAGGGCAGTTGCTCTCACTTACGATGGGGACCTCAAGGACCCGCTCTGACTGGGCCTCAGAAAAGGCCAGGTCCCCATGCGAGTTGCTCGGGCCTCTCGGATTCCTTCTCCCGTGATGTCTGGAGCCGAAGACCTTGTGTGGAGTCGGTGCCGGAACCTGAGGAATTCTTCTCCAGTGCTGACAATGGATCTTGGCTACTTCTGGAGTTCCACAGGGGGGTCTTCCTCGTCTCGAGGTCGGGGCATGCATGCTCCGCTTTCCTCCCGAGCTGAAGCAGCAGATTCACGCCTTCCCTTCCGTGGATCAAGGGATCTGTGGCCTATCCCTCGAGGCTTTCCCACGAAGGCGGTGGTGGCTGACTCTCTCTGCCCAACCCAAATTGGTAATTCCCAGGGCAGCATCCAACAGCGTCACTCCCCTCCTTGTCCATTTCACCAAAGGTTCCTGTGAAGTTCACCTTTCTACACTCGGACTATCGAATACATGGTTTTTCGTTAAAGACTAGCCAATGCACACTGGCGTTAAATATCGACCATGGCCACATGGACTGAATCTGGGGCTCCTCCTTGCCCCCCGGTATCTACGGCTTCGCTGCCACCCCTGAGCCGCTTTCCTCTCCGCCATTGTCACCTTCGATGGGATCTTTGCAATGAGTAAGCTGCATACTCTTCTCCTGGTGCTGCTGGACCAAAGTTGACTATTTCTAAGGGTGAAACACCTTAGCACCAAGTCCTTGAGACATCCTCATATAATGGTAACACCAACTGGATCCGACACATCTTTACGAGAAAGAGGTCCCCTACTCTGCGTCATCTCCGTTGGCTATGTCAGGCGTGAAAAATGACTGCTTGAGACGATGCTCTCTCCAACACTCGAATGAAGGGGCTTCAGCGGAAGCATAAACCTACTATTGCCTTCTTCTCTCGAGCTCATCTGCATGACGTTGCGACTAATGCCAACTTCCGCCACATCCATATCGGGAAAGGCTGGTCTATGAGCGACCACGAAAGCTAATGGTTTCCAGCAAGTACGGATAGGGTGAACAGACCCCTTGCGAGGCAGTATACGGTAGAGTGATTATGGATGCTGACCTCTAACATCGATGTTATGAACCTGTCATCTTAGGTGGTCTTCCAGCGGACAAAAACTCTGGCGTCCACTACTCAGGGCGGACGGCCAGACTCGGCGAGATCTCCTTTTGCAATTGTTCATGGCTCGCAAGTTCTACAGGCCTTAGCCATGTTCGAATCTGAGACCCAGAGAGAGCAGACATCGACAACGGCACTTTCTGGCTCCCATCATTCCATGGTGAACGATGGACCATTGGAGGGCGCGGGATTGATCCTCTAATTTAGGAAAGAAAACGTCAGCCAAGCAGAAATTGTTAGTTTGCTTCATTCGCGCCAAGGCACTCTCTACTCTCAGAGGGTTGTAATGCCCGTTTCAGTTTCCAAAGGATTCCTCTCCGTGCTTGATGCCCTCGATTCAGCGTTCTAAGATCACTTGGTATTCTGGCGTCCGTGCCCAGATCGAACCATTTGACGCTAGCTGCTTCTCTCTCTCTTAGTCGAGCTGCACACATCTAAATTTATTTTCGATTTGATGTACTCGGCCAGTAAAAAGTAAATGCAGTCAGAGTGACAATATTTTACACCTGACATAGCCGTACCTAGGGCAACCAGTCGATTGTTCAGCCGCATTCGAACGGGTGCTCCTTAACCCTGCACACAGGGGGTCTGTTCAAGGACACAGTCTGGAATGCCACTCTGGTCAAATTCCACACGTGCTGCATTCCACACCAGGTGCAAAGGCTTTTACTCTCCATGCAATGAGAATGTTCGGCGAGAAAGTTGAAGATTGTGCAACTTCTCTGCACGTTCTAGTCGATTACTCGTCGTCTCGACGTTGCGCAGCAGGGCATTCGGCACTTGTGCAGTACTTTATCTCCGTCGCGTACCTCCTCTTCATGACCTACTAAAAACCAAGCGGATACAGCTTAACAGGCTTACGCCAGATATGCTTATCGTGAATATACCTAGAGTGAAGTCTGTGGAGGCATTTTCCACTACCTGAGGTCTTTCCCATGAGGCTTTCCACGAGGCCTTTCCCACAGGGCTGTCCCACCGTGCCACGGTGTTGTGAGTCGCATCCTCGGCTTGAGAGTCGAGGCCTAGTGCAGGAAAATAGGTTTCCCTGAGAATGTACTGAGACATCTGGCGGGACTCTGGGAATGGGCTGCACGACGCTGGAGTTCCTCCGCTTTCCTGTGGCGAAAGCGCCTCCTCTTGAGATGCGACGAGAACGCGGGAATTCTTTCTGACCACGCCAGTGAAAGGATCCCTCCTCTAGAGCTAGGGGCTGAAACTGGGCTCTCTGGATGTCGGGCGGGACTCACGTGCTTCCTCTCGAGTGGAGACGGGGTATGTCGGGAAAACTTCTGAGTTGCAGCAAAGGCTGCTGAAGGACCATTTGGAAGTTCCAGATGTTAGGTGTGATTATGTCCTCGAGACGCCCTCAGCGAAATGGGGCTCACCTCCCTAGGAGGGGAACCTCGCTGATTGATCTCGAGTTTGCGGCAAGGTGCTCTCTGACTTACGACAGGGACCTCAGGGACCGCTTCTGGGGACCTCACGAAAGGCCAAGTCCCCATGCGATTGCATCGCGCGGCCTCTCGCGGTTTCCTCTCCGTCGAAAGCCGGGCCTAGATCTTATTGGAGTCTGCTGGCAAAACCTGAGAATGTACTCTCCATTTGTGACATGGATCTTGGAGGTACTTCTGAAGTCTACCCAAGGGACGTCAGTCCTCCTCTAAGTGGTGAGCATGCACGTGCGCTTCTCCGAGCTGTATCAGCAGCGTGAGAAGAGACCCCAGATATCTCAGTCCATTCCAGGAAACCTGTTTTCCCTGCACTGCTTCGACTTTCATGCCGAGGAACGACTCACACCACGGTGGCACGTGGTACAAACCTGTGGGAAAGCCTCGTGGAAAGCCTCGAGGGAGCCACAGATCCCTTGATCCACGGGAAGGGAAGCGTGAACTGCTGCCTTCAGCTCGGAGGAAAGCGCACATGCATGCCCCCACTCGAGACGAGGAAAGACTCCCCTGTGGAGACTCCAGAAGTAGCCCAAGATCCATGTCAGCACTGGAGAAGGAATCCTCAGGTTCCGGCACCGACTCCACACAAGTCTTAGGCCCCGACATCGACGGGAGAGGAATCCCGAGAGGCCCCGAGCAACTCGCATGGGGACTGGCCTTTTCTGAGGCCCCCAGAGCGGGTCCTTGAGGTCCCCGTCGTAAGTCGAGAGCAACTGCCCTATCTCGAGAAAATCCAGGAGGTTCTCCCCTCCAGGCGAGATGAGGCCCATTTCTGCTGAGGCGTCTCGAGCTAATCACACCTAATCTCTGGAACTTCCAAACGGTGCTTCACACCCTGGCTGCAACTCAAGATGTTCCCGACATACCGTCTCCATTCGAGAGGAAGCACGAGAGTCCCGCCCACATCCAGAGGAGCCCCGTTTCTGCCTACTAGCTCGAGAGGAGGGATCCTTTCCCTGCGTCATCGGGAAAGAAAATCCCGGCGTTCCCGTCGCATCTCAAGAGGAGGCGCTCTCCACAGGAAAGGCGAGAGGAACTCCAGGGTCGTGCCACCTTTCCCAGAGTCCCCCAGATGTCTCAGTCCATTCCAGGGAAACCTGTTTTCCCTGCACTGCTTCGACATTCAAGCGAGGATCGACTCACACCAGGGTGGCACGTCGGACAGCCCTGTGGAAAGCCTCGTGGGAAAGCCTCGTGGGAAAGCCTCATGGGAAAGCCTCGAGGGAAAGCCACAGATGCTTTGATCCAGGCATAGGGAAGTGTGACTCTGCTGCTACAGCTCCGGAGGAAAGCGCCACGTGCATGACCCCACTCGAGACGAGGACTGACTCCCCTGGGGGAGACTCCAGAAGTATCCCAACATCCATGTCAGCACTGCAGAGGAATCCTCAGGTCCCGCCTCCGATACCACACAAGGACTTAGGCCCCCGGCATCGACGGGAGAGGAATCCCGAGAGGCCCCGGAGCAACTCCCATGGGGACTGGCCTTTCCTGTGTCCACCAGAGCGGGTCCCTGAGGTCTCCGTCGTAAGTCGAGAGCACCTGCCGCAACTCGAGAAAATCCAGGATGTTTTCCCCTCCAAGCGAGATGAGGCCCTTGTCCACTGAGGAGTCTCGAAGCTAATCACACCTAACCTCTGGAACTTCCAAACGGTTATTCACACCCTTGCTGCAACTAAAGAAGTTCCCCGACATACCCGTCTCCACTTGAGAGGAAGCACGAGAGTCCCGCTCACATCCAGAGGAGCCCCGTTTCCGCCTCCAAGCTCGAGAGGAGGGATCCTTTCCCTGCGTGGTCAGGAAAGAATTTCCCGGGGTTCCCATAGCATTTCAAGAGGAGGCGCACTCCACAAGAAAGGCGAGAGGAAATCCAGGGTCGTGCCACCATTCCCAGAGTCCCCCCAGATGTCTCAGTCCATTCCAGGGAAACCTGTTTTCCCTGCACTTCCTCCACTTTCAAGCCGAGGATCGACTCACACCACGGTGGCACGTGGGACAGCCCTGTGGGAAAGCCTCGTGGGAAAGCCTCGCGGGAAAGCCTCGAGGGAAATCCACAGATGCCGTGATCCATGCGAAGGGAAGCGCAACACTGCTGCTACAGCTGGGGAGGAAAGCGCACGTGCATGCCCCCACTCGAGACGAGGACTGACTCCCCTGGGGAGACTCCAAAAGTACCCCAAGATCCATGTCAGCACTGGAGAGGAATCCTCAGGTTCCGGCACCGACTCCACACAAGGTCTTATGCACCGGCATCGAGGAGAGAGGAATCCCGAGAGGCCCCCGAGCAATTCGCTTGGGGACTGGCCTTTCGTGAGGCCACCAGAGTGGGTCCCTGAGGTACCCGTCGTAAGTCGAGAGCACCTGCCACAAGTCAATAAAATCCAGGAGTTTCTCCCCTCCAGGCGAGATGAGGCCCATTTCTGCTGAGGTGTTTAGAGGCTAATCACACCTAACCTCTGAAAATTCCAAACGGTCGTTCACACCCTTGCTGCAACTCAAGAAGTTCCCCGACATACCCGTCTCCACTCGAGAGGAAGCACGAGAGACCCGCCCACATCCAGAGGAGTCCCGTTTCCGCCTCCTAGCTCGAGAGGAGGGATCCTTTCCCTGCAGGGTCGGGAACGAATTTCCGGCGTTCCCGTTGCATCTCTAGAGGAGGCACTCTCCACAGGAAAGGCGAGAGGAACTCCAGGGTCGTTCCCCCATTCCCAGAGTCCCCCAGATTTCTCAGTCCATTCCAGGGAAACCTGTTTTCCCTGCACTGCCTCGACTTTCAAGCCGAGGATCGACTCACACCACGGTGGCACGTGGGACAGCCCTGTGGGAAAGCATCGTGGAAAAGCCTCCTGGGAAAGCCTCGAGGCAAAGCCACAGATCCCTTGATCCACGCGAAGGGAAGCGTGACACTGCTGCTACAGCTCGGGAGGAAAGCGCACGTGCATGCCACCACTTAGAGGAGGACTGACTCCCCTGGGTAGACTTCAGAAGTACCCCAAGATCCATGTCAGCAATGGAGAGTAATTCTCAGGTTTTGCCACAGACTCCACATAAGATCTTAGGCCCCGGCTTCGACGGGAGAGGAAACCCGAGAGGCCCCCGAGCAACTCGCATGGGGACTGGCCTTTCGTGAGGCCACCAGAGCGGGTCCCTGAGGTCCCTGTCGTAAGTCGAGAGCACCTGCCGCAACTCGAGATAATCCACGAGGTTCTCCCCCTCCAGGCGAGG
Organism: Capra hircus; assembly: GCF_001704415.2. Classification (NCBI taxonomy): domain Eukaryota; kingdom Metazoa; phylum Chordata; class Mammalia; order Artiodactyla; family Bovidae; genus Capra; species Capra hircus. The sequence continues at coordinate 8,993 of NW_017209048.1, read as the reverse complement.
TGAGCCCCATTTCGCTGAGGCGTCTCGAGGCTAATCACACCTAACCTCTGGAACTTCCAAATGGTCCTTCACACCCTTGCTGCAACTCAAGAAGTTCCCCGACATACCCGTCTCCACTCGAGAGGAAGCACGTGAGTCCCGCCCACATCCAGAGGAGCCCAGTTTCAGCCCCCTAGCTCTAGAGGAGGGATCCTTTCACTGCGTGGTCAGGAAAGAATTCCCGGCGTTCTCGTCGCATCTCAAGAGGAGGCGCTCTCCACAGGAAAGGCGAGAGGAACTCCAGCGTCGTGCCACCATTCCCAGAGTCCCCCAGATGTCTCAGTACATTCCAGGGAAACCTATTTTCCCTGCACTACCTCGACTCTCAAGCCGAGGATCGACTCACAACACCGTGGCACGTGGGACAGCCCTGTGGGAAAGCCTCGTGGGAAAGCCTCATGGGAAAGCCTCGAGGGAAAGCCACAGATCACTGAATTCACTCGACGGGAAGCCTGACACTGCTGGTAAAGATCGGGAGGAAAGCGCACGTGCAAGCCCCCACTCGAGACGAGGAATGACTCCCCTGGGGAAACTCCAGAAGTACCCCAATTTCCATGTCAGCACTGGAGAGGAATCCTCAGGTTCCGGCACGGACTCCACACAAGGTCTTAGGCCCCGGCATCGACGGGAGAGGAATCCCGAGAGGCCCCCATGCAACTCGCTTGGGGACTGTCCTTTCCTAAGGCCACCAGAGCAGGTCCCTGAGGTCCCCGTCGTAAGTCGACAGCACCTGCCGCAACTCGAGAAAATCCAGGAGATTCTCCCCGCCAGGCGAGATGAGGCCCATTTCCGCTGAGGCGTCTCGATGTTAATCACACCTAACCTCTGGAACTTCCAAAGGGTCCTTCACACCCTTGCTGCACCTCAAGAAGTTCCCCGACATACCCGTCTCCACTCGAGAGGAAGTACGAGTGTCCCGCCCTCATCCAGAGGAGCCCCATTTACGCCTACTAGCTCGAGAGAAGGGACCCTTTCCTTGTGTGTTCGGTAAAAAATTCTCGGTGTTCCCGTCGCAACTCAAGAGGAGGCGCTCTCCACAGGAAAGGCGAGAGGAACTCCAGGGTCGTGCCACCATTCCCAGAGACCCCCAGATATCTCAGTCCATTCCAGGGAAACCTGTTTTCCCTGCACTGCTTCGACTTTCATGCCGAGGAACGACTCACACCACGGTGGCACGTGGTACAAACCTGTGGGAAGCCTCGTGGGAAAGCCTCGAGGGATAGCCACAGATCCCTTGATCCACGGGAAGGGAAGCGTGAATCTGCTGCTTCAGCTCGGGAGGAAAGCGCACATGCATGCCCCCACTCGAGACGAGGAAAGACTCCCCTGTGGAGACTCCAGAAGTAGCCCAAGATCCATGTCAGCACTGGAGAAGAATCCTCAGGTTCCGGCACCGACTCCACACAAGGTCTTAGGCCCCGACATCGACGGGAGAGGAATCCCGAGAGGCCCCGAGCAACTCGCATGGGGACTGGCCTTTTCTGAGGCCCCCAGAGCGGGTCCTTGAGGTCCCCGTCGTAAGTCGAGAGCAACTGCCCTATCTCGAGAAAATCCAGGAGGTTCTCCCCTCCAGGCGAGATGAGGCCCATTTCTGCTGAGGCGTCTCGAGGCTAATCACACCTAATCTCTGGAACTTCCAAACGGTGCTTCACACCCTGGCTGCAACTCAAGATGTTCCCCGACATACCGTCTCCATTCGAGAGGAAGCACGAGAGTCCCGCCCACATCCAGAGGAGCCCCGTTTCTGCCTACTAGCTCGAGAGGAGGGATCCTTTCCCTGCGTCATCGGGAAAGAAATCCCGGCGTTCCCGTCGCATCTCAAGAGGAGGCGCTCTCCACAGGAAAGGCGAGAGGAACTCCAGGGTCGTGCCACCTTTCCCAGAGTCCCCCAGATGTCTCAGTCCATTCCAGGGAAACCTGTTTTCCCTGCACTGCTTCGACATTCAAGCCGAGGATCGACTCACACCAGGGTGGCACGTCGGACAGCCCTGTGGGAAAGCCTCGTGGGAAAGCCTCGTGGGAAAGCCTCATGGGAAAGCCTCAAGGGAAAGCCACAGATGCTTTGATCCAGGCATAGGGAAGTGTGACTCTGCTGCTACAGCTCCGGAGGAAAGCGCACGTGCATGACCCCACTCGAGACGAGGACTGACTCCCCTGGGGAGACTCCAGAAGTATCCCAACATCCATGTCAGCACTGGCAGAGGAATCCTCAGGTCCCGCCTCCGATACCACACAAGGACTTAGGCCCCGGCATCGACGGGAGAGGAATCCCGAGAGGCCCCGGAGCAACTCCCATGGGGACTGGCCTTTCCTGTGTCCACCAGAGCGGGTCCCTGAGGTCTCCGTCGTAAGTCGAGAGCACCTGCCGCAACTCGAGAAAATCCAGGATGTTTTCCCCTCCAAGCGAGATGAGGCCCTTGTCCACTGAGGAGTCTCGAAGCTAATCACACCTAACCTCTGGAACTTCCAAACGGTTATTCACACCCTTGCTGCAACTAAAGAAGTTCCCCGACATACCCGTCTCCACTTGAGAGGAAGCACGAGAGTCCCGCTCACATCCAGAGGAGCCCCGTTTCCGCCTCCAAGCTCGAGAGGAGGGATCCTTTCCCTGCGTGGTCAGGAAAGAATTCCCGGGGTTCCCATAGCATTTCAAGAGGAGGCGCACTCCACAAGAAAGGCGAGAGGAAATCCAGGGTCGTGCCACCATTCCCAGAGTCCCCCAGATGTCTCAGTCCATTCCAGGGAAACCTGTTTTCCCTGCACTTCCTCCACTTTCAAGCCGAGGATCGACTCACACCACGGTGGCACGTGGGACAGCCCTGTGGGAAAGCCTCGTGGGAAAGCCTCGCGGGAAAGCCTCGAGGGAAATCCACAGATGCCGTGATCCATGCGAAGGGAAGCGCAACACTGCTGCTACAGCTGGGGAGGAAAGCGCACGTGCATGCCCCCACTCGAGACGAGGACTGACTCCCCTGGGGAGACTCCAAAAGTACCCCAAGATCCATGTCAGCACTGGAGAGGAATCCTCAGGTTCCGGCACCGACTCCACACAAGGTCTTATGCACCGGCATCGAGGAGAGAGGAATCCCGAGAGGCCCCCGAGCAATTCGCTTGGGGACTGGCCTTTCGTGAGGCCACCAGAGTGGGTCCCTGAGGTACCCGTCGTAAGTCGAGAGCACCTGCCACAAGTCAATAAAATCCAGGAGTTTCTCCCCTCCAGGCGAGATGAGGCCCATTTCTGCTGAGGTGTTTAGAGGCTAATCACACCTAACCTCTGAAAATTCCAAACGGTCGTTCACACCCTTGCTGCAACTCAAGAAGTTCCCCGACATACCCGTCTCCACTCGAGAGGAAGCACGAGAGACCCGCCCACATCCAGAGGAGTCCCGTTTCCGCCTCCTAGCTCGAGAGGAGGGATCCTTTCCCTGCAGGGTCGGGAACGAATTTCCGGCGTTCCCGTTGCATCTCTAGAGGAGGCACTCTCCACAGGAAAGGCGAGAGGAACTCCAGGGTCGTTCCCCCATTCCCAGAGTCCCCCAGATTTCTCAGTCCATTCCAGGGAAACCTGTTTTCCCTGCACTGCCTCGACTTTCAAGCCGAGGATCGACTCACACCACGGTGGCACGTGGGACAGCCCTGTGGGAAAGCATCGTGGAAAAGCCTCCTGGGAAAGCCTCGAGGCAAAGCCACAGATCCCTTGATCCACGCGAAGGGAAGCGTGACACTGCTGCTACAGCTCGGGAGGAAAGCGCACGTGCATGCCACCACTTAGAGGAGGACTGACTCCCCTGGGTAGACTTCAGAAGTACCCCAAGATCCATGTCAGCAATGGAGAGTAATTCTCAGGTTTTGCCACAGACTCCACATAAGATCTTAGGCCCCGGCTTCGACGGGAGAGGAAACCCGAGAGGCCCCCGAGCAACTCGCATGGGGACTGGCCTTTCGTGAGGCCACCAGAGCGGGTCCCTGAGGTCCCTGTCGTAAGTCGAGAGCACCTGCCGCAACTCGAGATAATCCACGAGGTTCTCCCCTCCAGGCGAGGTGAGCCCCATTTCGCTGAGGCGTCTCGAGGCTAATCACACCTAACCTCTGGAACTTCCAAATGGTCCTTCACACCCTTGCTGCAACTCAAGAAGTTCCCCGACATACCCGTCTCCACTCGAGAGGAAGCACGTGAGTCCCGCCCACATCCAGAGGAGCCCAGTTTCAGCCCCTAGCTCTAGAGGAGGGATCCTTTCACTGCGTGGTCAGGAAAGAATTCCCGGCGTTCTCGTCGCATCTCAAGAGGAGGCGCTCTCCACAGGAAAGGCGAGAGGAACTCCAGCGTCGTGCCACCATTCCCAGAGTCCCCCAGATGTCTCAGTACATTCCAGGGAAACCTATTTTCCCTGCACTACCTCGACTCTCAAGCCGAGGATCGACTCACAACACCGTGGCACGTGGGACAGCCCTGTGGGAAAGCCTCGTGGGAAAGCCTCATGGGAAAGCCTCGAGGGAAAGCCACAGATCACTGAATTCACTCGACGGGAAGCCTGACACTGCTGGTAAAGATCGGGAGGAAAGCGCACGTGCAAGCCCCCACTCGAGACGAGGAATGACTCCCCTGGGGAAACTCCAGAAGTACCCCAATTTCCATGTCAGCACTGGAGAGGAATCCTCAGGTTCCGGCACGGACTCCACACAAGGTCTTAGGCCCCGGCATCGACGGGAGAGGAATCCCGAGAGGCCCCCATGCAACTCGCTTGGGGACTGTCCTTTCCTAAGGCCACCAGAGCAGGTCCCTGAGGTCCCCGTCGTAAGTCGACAGCACCTGCCGCAACTCGAGAAAATCCAGGAGATTCTCCCCGCCAGGCGAGATGAGGCCCATTTCCGCTGAGGCGTCTCGATGTTAATCACACCTAACCTCTGGAACTTCCAAAGGGTCCTTCACACCCTTGCTGCACCTCAAGAAGTTCCCCGACATACCCGTCTCCACTCGAGAGGAAGTACGAGTGTCCCGCCCTCATCCAGAGGAGCCCCATTTACGCCTACTAGCTCGAGAGAAGGGACCCTTTCCTTGTGTGTTCGGTAAAAAATTCTCGGTGTTCCCGTCGCAACTCAAGAGGAGGCGCTCTCCACAGGAAAGGCGAGAGGAACTCCAGGGTCGTGCCACCATTCCCAGAGACCCCCAGATATCTCAGTCCATTCCAGGGAAACCTGTTTTCCCTGCACTGCTTCGACTTTCATGCCGAGGAACGACTCACACCACGGTGGCACGTGGTACAAACCTGTGGGAAGCCTCGTGGGAAAGCCTCGAGGGATAGCCACAGATCCCTTGATCCACGGGAAGGGAAGCGTGAATCTGCTGCTTCAGCTCGGGAGGAAAGCGCACATGCATGCCCCCACTCGAGACGAGGAAAGACTCCCCTGTGGAGACTCCAGAAGTAGCCCAAGATCCATGTCAGCACTGGAGAAGAATCCTCAGGTTCCGGCACCGACTCCACACAAGGTCTTAGGCCCGGCATCGACGGGGAGAGGAATCCCGAGAGGCCCCGTGCAACTCGCATGCGGACTGGCCTTTCCTGAGGCCCCCAGAGCGGGTCCCTGAGGTCCCCGTCGTAAGTCGAGAGCACCTGCCGCAACTCGAGAAAATCCAGGAGGTTTTCCCCTCCAGGCGAGATGAGGCCCATTTCCGCAGAGGCGTCTCGAGGCTAATCACACCTATCCTCTGGAACTTCCAAAGGGTCATTCACACCCTTGCTGCAACTCAAGAAGTTCCCCGACATACCCGTCTCCACTTGAGAGGAAGCACGAGAGTCCCTCTCACATCCAGAGGAGCCCCGTTTCCGCCTCCTAGCTCGAGAGGAGGGATCCTTTCCTTGCGTGGTCGAGAAAGATTTCCCGGCGTTCCCGACGCATCTCAAGAGGTGGCGCTCTCCAGAGGAAAGGCGAGAGGAACTCCATGGTCGTGCCACCAATCCCAGAGTCTCCCCAGATGTTTCAGTCCATTCCAGGGAGACCTGTTTTCCCTGCACTGCCTCGACTTTCAAGCCGAGGATCGACTAACACCACGGTGGCACGAGGAACAGCCCTGTGGGAAATCCTCGTGGGAAAGCCTTGTTGGAAAGCATCGTGGGAAAGCCTCGAGGGAAAGCCACTGATACCTTGATCCATGCGACTGGAGCATGACACTGCTGCTACAGCTAGGGAGGAAAGCGCAGGTGCATGCCCCCACTCGAGACGAGGACTGACTCCCCTGGGGAGACTCCAGAAGTACCCCAAAATCCATGTCAGCACTGCACAGGAAACCTCAGATTCCGGAACCGATCTCCACACAAGGTCTTAGGCCCCGCATCGACGGGAGAGGAATCCCGAGAGGCCCCGAGCAACTCGCATGGGGACTGGCCTTTTCTGAGGCCCCCAGAGCGGGTCCTTGAGGTCCCCGTCGTAAGTCGAGAGCAACTGCCCTATCTCGAGAAAATCCAGGAGGTTCTCCCCTCCAGGCGAGATGAGGCCCATTTCTGCTGAGGCGTCTCGAGGCTAATCACACATAATCTCTGGAACTTCCAAACGGTGCTTCACACCCTGGCTGCAACTCAAGATGTTCCCCGACATACCGTCTCCACTCGAGAGGAAGCACGAGAGTCCCGCCCTGATCCAGAGGAGCCCCGTTTCTGCCTACTAGCTCGAGAGGAGGGATCCTTTCCCTGCGTCATCGGGAAAGAAATCCCGGCGTTCCCGTCGCATCTCAAGAGGAGGCGCTCTCCACAGGAAAGGCGAGAGGAACTCCAGGGTCGTGCCACCTTTCCAGAGTCCCCCAGATGTCTCAGTCCATTCCAGGGAAACCTGTTTTCCCTGCACTGCTTCGACATTCAAGCCGAGGATCGACTCACACCAGGGTGGCACGTCGGACAGCCCTGTGGGAAAGCCTCGTGGGAAAGCCTCGTGGGAAAGCCTCATGGGAAAGCCTCGAGGGAAAGCCACAGATGCTTTGATCCAGGCATAGGGAAGTGTGACTCTGCTGCTACAGCTTCCGGAGGAAAGCGCACGTGCATGACCCCACTCGAGACGAGGACTGACTCCCCTGGGGAGACTCCAGAAGTATCCCAAATCCATGTCAGCACTGCAGAGGAATCCTCAGGTCCCGCCTCCGATACCACACAAGGACTTAGGCCCCGGCATCGACGGGAGAGGAATCCCAAGAGGCCCCGGAGCAACTCCCATGGGGACTGGCCTTTCCTGTGTCCACCAGAGCGGGTCCCTGAGGTCTCCGTCGGTAAGTCGAGAGCACCTGCCGCAACTCGAGAAAATCCAGGATGTTTTCCCCTCCAAGCGAGATGAGGCCCTTGTCCACTGAGGAGTCTCGAAGCTAATCACACCTAACCTCTGGAACTTCCAAACGGTTATTCACACCCTTGCTGCAACTAAAGAAGTTCCCCCGACATACCCGTCTCCACTTGAGAGGAAGCACGAGAGTCCGCTCACATCCAGAGGAGCCCCGTTTCCGCCTCCAAGCTCGAGAGGAGGGATCCTTTCCCTGCGTGGTCAGGAAAGAATTCCCGGGGTTCCCATAGCATTTCAAGAGGAGGCGCTCTCCACAAGAAAGGCGAGAGGAAATCCAGGTGTCGTGCCACCATTCCCAGAGTCCCCCAGATGTCTCAGTCCATTCCAGGGAAACCTGTTTTCCCTGCACTTCCTCCACTTTCAAGCCGAGGATCGACTCACACCACGTGGCACGTGGGACAGCCTGTGGAAAGCCTCGTGGGAAAGCCTGCGGGAAAGCCTCGAGGGAAATCCACAGATGCCGTGATCCATGCGAAGGAAGCGCAACACTGCTGCTACAGCTGGGGAGGAAAGCGCACGTGCATGCCCCCACTCGAGACGAGGACTGACTCCCCTGGGGAGACTCCAAAAGTACCCCAAGATCCATGTCAGCACTGGAGAGGAATCCTCAGGTTCCGCACCGACTCCACACAAGGTCTTATGCACGGCATCGAGGAGAGAGGAATCCGAGAGGCCCCCCGAGCAATTCGCTTGGGACTGGCCTTTCGTGAGGCCACCAGAGTGGGTCCCTGAGGTACCCGTCGTAAGTCGAGAGCACCTGCCACAAGTCAATAAAATCCAGGAGTTTCTCCCCTCCAGGCGAGATGAGGCCCATTTCTGCTGAGGTGTTTAGAGGCTAATCACACCTAACCTCTGAAAATTCCAAACGGTCGTTCACACCCTTGCTGCAACTCAAGAAGTTCCCCGACATACCCGTCTCCACTCGAGAGGAAGCACGAGAGACCCGCCCACATCCAGAGGAGTCCGTTTCCGCTCCTAGCTCGAGAGGAGGGATCCTTTCCCTGCAGGGTCGGGAACGAATTTCCGGCGTTCCCGTTGCATCTCTAGAGGCACTCTCCACAGGAAAGGCGAGAGGAACTCCAGGGTCGTTCCCCCATTCCCAGAGTCCCCCAGATTTCTCAGTCCATTCCAGGGAAACCTGTTTTCCCTGCACTGCCTCGACTTTCAAGCCGAGGATCGACTCACACCACGGTGGCACGTGGGACAGCCCTGTGGGAAAGCATCGTGGAAAAGCCTCCTGGGAAAGCCTCGAGCAAAGCCACAGATCCCTTGATCCACGCGAAGGGAAGCGTGACACTGCTGCTACAGCTCGGGAGGAAAGCGCACGTGCATGCCACCACTTAGAGGAGGACTGACTCCCCTGGTAGACTTCAGAAGTACCCAAGATCCATGTCAGCAATGGAGAGTAATTCTCAGGTTTTGCACAGACTCCACATAAGATCTTAGGCCCCGGCTTCGACGGGAGAGGAAACCGAGAGGCCCCCGAGCAACTCGCATGGGGACTGGCCTTTCGTGAGGCCACCAGAGCGGGTCCCTGAGGTCCCTGTCGTAAGTCGAGAGCACTGCCGCAACTCGAGATAATCCACGAGGTTCTCCCCTCCAGGCGAGTGAGCCCCATTTCGCTGAGGCGT
>NW_017209047.1:0-3571 GCF_001704415.2 Capra hircus | reverse complement strand
ACTTCTGGAATCTACCCAGGGCAGTCAGTCCTCGTCTCGGCGGGGGCATGCACGTGCTTTCCTCCCGAGCTGTAGCAGCAGTGTCACGCTTCCCTTCGCGTGGATCAAGGGATCTGTGGCTTTCCCTCGAGGCTTTCCCACGAGGCTTTCACACAGGGCTGTTCCACGTGCCACCGTGCAGTGAACGATGCTCGCTTGAAAGTCGAGGCAGTGTAGGGAAAACAGTTTTCCTGGAATGGACTGAGACATCTGGGGGATCTGGGAATGGTGGCAAGACCCTGGAGTTCCTCTCGCCTTTCCTGTGGTTGCGCTCCTCTTGAGATGCGAGGGGAATTCCGGGAATTCTTTCCGGATAACGCAGGGAAAGGATCCTTCCTCTCGAGCTATGAGGCGGAAACGGGCTCCTCTGGATGTGGCAAGACTCTCGTGCTTCCTCTCGAGTGGAGAGGGGTATTTCGGGCAACTTCTTGAGTTGCAACTAGGGTTTGAGGGCCCCTTTGTTAGTTCCAGACGCTTGTTGATTAGCCTCGAGATGCCTCATCGGATATGAGCCACATCTCGCCTGGAGGGGAGAACCTCCTGGATTTTCTCGAGTTGCAGCTGGAACTCTCGACTTACGACTTGGACCTCAGAGACATGCTCTGGTGGCCTCATGAAAGGCCAGTCCTCATGCAAGTTGCTCGTGGGCTTCTCGGGATTCCTCTCCCGTCCATGCCGGGGCAAGACCTTGTGTGGAGTCAGTGCCGGAACCTGAGGATTCCTCTCCAGTGCCGACATGGATCTTCGGGGACTTCTGGAGTCTCCCCAGGGGCGTCAGACCTCGGCTCGAGTGGGGGCATGCACGTGCGCTTTCCTCCCGAGCTGTAGCAGCAGTGTCACGCTTCCCTTCGCATGGATCAAGGGATCAGTGGCTTTCCCTCGAGGCTTCCTCATGAGGCTTTCCCATAAGGCTTTCCCACGAGACTTTCACAGGGCTGTCCCACGTGCCACCGTGGTGTGAGTCTATCCTTGGCTGGAAAGTCGAGGCAGTGCAGGGAAAAACAGGTTCCCTGGAATGGACTGAGACATCTGGGGGACTCTGGGAATGGTGGCAACACCCTGGAGTTCCTCTCGCCTTTCCTGTGGAGAGCGCCTCCTCTTGAGAAGCGACGGGAACGCTGGGTATTCTTTCCCGACCACGAAATGAAATGATCCCTCCTCTCGAGCTAGGAGGCGGAAACGGGGTTCCTCTGGATGTGAGCGGTACTCTCGTGCTTCCTCTCAAGTAGAGACGGGTATGTCGGTGAACTTCTTGAGTTGCAGCAAGGGTGTGAATCAACCTTTGGAAGTTACAGAGGTTAGGTGTGATTAGCCTTGAGACACCTCAGCAGAAATGGGCCTCATCTCGCCTCAGGGGAAAACCACCTGGATTTTCTCTAGTTGCGGCAGGTGCTCTCGACTTACGATGGGGACCTCAGGGACCCGCTCTGGTGGCCTCAGGAAAGGCCAGTATCCATGCGAGTTGCTCGGGGTCCTCTCGGGACTCCACTCCCGTCGATGCCGGGGCCTAAGTCCTTGTGTGGAGTCCGGTGCCGGAAACCTGAGGATTCCTCTCCAGTGCTGACATGGATCTTGGGCTACTTCTGGAGTCTCCCCAGGGGAGTCTTTCGTCGTCTCGAGTGGGGGCATGCACGTGCGCTTTCCTCCCGAGCAGAAGCAGCAGATTCACGCTTCCCTTCCCGTGGATCAAGGTATCTGTGGCTATCCCGAGGCTTTCCCACGAGGCTTCCAACAGGTTTGTAGCACGTGCCACCGTAGTGTGAGTCGTTCCTCGGCATGAAAGTCGAGGCAGTGCGGCAAAACAGGTTTCCCTGGAATGGACTGAGACATCTGGGGGTCTCTGGGAATGGTGGCACGACCTGGAGTTCCTCTCGCCTTTCCTGGGAGAGCGCCTCCTCTTGAGCTGCGACGGAAGCACCGAGAATTTTTACCGAACACGCAGGGAAAGGATCCCTTCTCTCGAACTAGGAAGTGTAAATGGGATCCTCTGGATGAGGGCGGGACACTCGTACTTCCTCTCGAGTGGAGACGGGTATGTCGGGGAACTTCTTGAGATGCAGCAAGGGTGTGAAGGACCCTTTGGAATTTCCAGAGGTTAGGTGTGATTAGCCTCGAGACGCTTCAGCGAAATGGGCCTCATCTCGCCTGGAGGGGAGAACCTCCTGGATTTTCTCGAGTGCGGCAGGTGCTCTCGACATACGACAGGGACCTCAGGGACCCGCTCTGGTGGCCTCACGAAAGGCCAGTCCCCATGCGAGTTGCTCGGGTCCTCTCGGGTTTCCTCTCCCGTCAAAGCCGGGGCCTAAGATCTTATGTGTAGTCTGTGGCAAAACCTGAGAATTCCTCTCCATTGCTGACATGGATCTTGGGGTAATTCTGAAGTCTCCCAGGGAGTCAGTCCTCCTCTAAGTGGTGGCATGCACGTGCGCTTTCCTCCCGAGCTGTAGCAGCAGTGTCACGCTTCCTTCGCGTGGATCAAGGGATCTGTGTCTTTCCCTCGAGGCTTTCCCACAGGGCTGTCCACAGGGCTGTCCCACGTGCCACCGTGGTGTGAGTCGTCCTCGACTTGAGTCGAGCAGTGCAGGGAAAAAGTTTCCTGGAATGGACTGAGACTTCTGAGGGACTCTGGAAATGGTAGCACGACCCTGGAGTTCCTCTCGCCTTTCCTGTGGAGGCGCCTCCTCTTGAGATGCGACGGGAACACCGGGAATTCTTTACCGACCACGTAGAGAAAAGGATCCCTCCTCTCGAGCTAGGAGGCGGAAACGGGGCCGATCTGGATGTGGCGGGACTCTCGTGCTTCCTCTCGAGTGGATACGGCTATGTCGGGAACTTCTTGAGTTGCAGCAAGGGTGTGAAGGACCCTTTGGAAGTTCGAGGTTAGGTGTGATGAGCCTCGAGACGCCTCAGCGGAAATGGGCCTCATCTCACCTGGAGGGGAGACCCTCTGGATTTTCTCGAGTTGCCGCAGGTGCTCTAGGCTTACGACGGGGACCTCAGGGACCCGCTCTGGTATCCTCAGGAAAGGCCAGTCCCATGCGAGTTGCTCTGGGGCCTCCGGGATTCCTCTCCCTTCGATATCGGGGCCTAAGACCTTGTGTGGAGTCAGTGCTGGAACCTGAGGATTCCTCTCCAGTGCTGACATGGATCTTGGGGTACTTCTGGAGTCTCCCCAGGGGTTCATCCTCGTCTCAAGTGGGGCATGCATGCACTTTCCTCCCGAGCTGTAGCAGAAGTGTCACGCTTTCCTTCTCGTGAAACAAGGAATCTGTGGCTTTCCCTCGAGGCTTTCCCACGAGGCTTACCCCAGGGCTGTTCCACGTGCCACCGTGGTGTGAGTCGATCCTCGGCTTGAAAGTCGAGGCAGTGCAGGGGAAACAGGTTTCCTGGAATGGACTGGACATCTGGGTCACTCTGGGTATGGTGCTCGACCCTGGAGTTCCTCTCGCCTTTCCTGTGGAGAGCGACTCCTCTTGAGATGCGACAGGAACACCGGGACTTCTTTCCAGACCACGCAGGGAAAGGATCCCTC
>NW_017209046.1:0-3572 GCF_001704415.2 Capra hircus | reverse complement strand
AAAGCCTCGTGGGCAAGCCTCGAGGAAAGCCACAGATCCCTTGATCCCGCGAAGGGAAGCGTGACACTGCTGCTACAGCTGGGAGGAAAGGGCACGTGCATGCCCCCACTCGCGACAAAGACTGACTACCCTGGGAGACTCCAGAAGTATCCCAAGATCCATGTCAGCACTGGAGAGGAATCCTCCGTTTCCAGCACCGACTCCACACAAGGTCTTATGCCGGGGTCCAGCCCCGGTGCATCCAGGGATTCGAAGGGTGGATGGCGTTGTCATGGAAAGTCTTGTTTATTTATTAATGTAAGATTAGATTAGAAACTATAGTTGGTAAGAAGATTAAGTGGAGGAAGAGGGCTGAATAGCTTGGTTTACTCGGAAGGCCAATAAAATTCCAGACAAGGAATTTGCACCACTACGTTGGGCCACCGGCGCCGCTTGAATATCTAAGGGTGCCTCGCCTTAAGCTCCCTTTCGTGCGGGTCTTAACAGCCAGGGCAAGTAAGTAGACCTGGCGAGCCTCCCACTCCAGGTGGAGATTCAGCCTGAAGTTAAAGTAAAGAGCAGAGAGAAGGAAAGGTAGAGAAGAAGAAAGAGAGAGAAAGACACGGGGGAGCCAGAGTCCCAAGAAACCAGGCTGAGAGACTAGTTCGAGAAGCTGGTCCGAGAAACTGGCCCCCGGCCCCCTGGCCTCCTCCTTTATTGTTCAGAAGGCCTTTTATACTTTTGATAAAACAAGGAGATCAATGGATAACACAAAATTATGTAGCGTTCACAACCCAGATTCTTTCTGTATATCATTTTGTATACAAAAGGTCTCAGGTGATTTACATTATCTTCTGGCCAAGAAGCTTGTTAACACTTTTGGCTCTCTTCCTTAATGAATGTTAATTTTGTTTCCCTGAAGTGTTTTCTTTAATCTGCATCTCCTTAAAGCATTAAAGTTACATCTCTATAGAACAAAGGTGCAGTGGGTTATAACAAAGAAGGTACTTAACTCAAAGATCTAATGTTGCTAATACCAGTCTACTACTTTTTTTCTATATACCAACTATATCTAAAAATAAAGGATATGAAAATTTGGCAGCAAGCATTGACCCAAAAAATGAAACTTTTAATCAGTCCTATTCTAAAGATTTTGACTCCTCGAAAGCTCCTGCATTCGTAGGATATTTTAAGCTTCCTGTGCCTCCTCCGGGTCAGGAGGCCTCAAAAACAATCACAAGCGCAGCTGTACGAGTCCTACAGGCAGGCTAGAAAGCCATCAGAGGGTTTTTGGATTGAAACACTCTTTAAAATGCAGAAGACTAACGCGCTGAATTGACTTTTTCCAGAAAAGGTCAGAAGAGTGAAAAAAGCAGAGCACAAAAAACCGGCAGATTTTGTGGGTACATGCTTAAAAATTTCCAGAGGGTCCCTGAAGTCTGAGCACGCCTTGCGTATGTCAGCTTCCTTCCTCATGACCTTGTCACGGCGGGCTTCCTCACACTGGCTCCCGGCAGTCTTAGGCCCTGGCATCGACGGAGAGGAATCCCGAGAGGCCCCCGAGCAACTCGCATGGACTGGCCTTTCCTGAGGCCACCAAGGCGGGTCCCTGAGGTCCCCGGCGTAAGTTGAGAGCACCTGCCGCAACTCGAGAAAATCCAGGAGTTCCCCCTCCAGGCGAGATGAGGCCCATTTCCGCTGAGGCGTCTCGAGGCTAATCACACCTAACCTCTGGAACTTCCAAAGGGTCCTTCACACCCTTGCTGCAACTCAAGAAGTTCCGTGACATGCCCGTCTCCACTCGAGAGGAAGCACGAGAGTCCCGCCCTCATCCAGAGGAGCCCGTTTCCGCCTCCTAGCTCGAGAGGAGGATCCTTCCCCTGCGTGGTCGGGAAAGAATTCCCGGCGTTTCCGTCGCATCTCAAGAGGAGGCGCTCTCCACAGGAAAGGCAGAGGAACTCCAGGGTCGTGCCACCATTCCAGAGTCCCCCAGATGTCTCAGTCCACTCCAGGGAAACCTTTCCCTGCACTGCCTCGACTTTCAAGCCGAGGATTGACTCACACCATGGTGGCTCGTGACAGCCCTGTGGGAAAGCCTCCTGGCAAGCCTTGAGGGAAAGGCACAGATCCCTTGTTCACCGCGAAGGAAGTGACACTGCTACAGCTCGAGAGGAAATCGCACGTGCATGCCCCAATACGAGACGAGGACTGACTCCCCTGGGGAGACTCCAGAAAATACCCTAAGATCCATGTCAGCACCGGAGAGGAAACCTCAGGTTCCGGCACCGACTCCACACAAGTCTTAGGCCCCGCATCGACAGGAGAGAGAATCCCGAGATGCCGTCGACCAAATTCGCTGGGACTGGCCTTTCCTGAGGCCACCAGAGCGGGTCACTGAGGTCACCATCATAAGTCGAGAGCACCTGCCGCAACTCGAGAAAATCCAGGAGGTTCTCCCTCCAGGCGAGATTAGGCCCATTTCCGCAGCAGCGTCTCGAGCTAATCACACCTAACCTCTGGAACTTCCAAAGGGTCCTTCACACCCTTGCTGCAAGTCAAGAAGTTCCCCGACATACCCGTCTCCACTCGAGACGAAGCACGAGAGTCCCTCCCTCATCCAGAGGGAGCCCCGTTTCGCCTCCTAGCTCGAGAGGAGGGATCTTTCCCTGCGTGTCGGGAAAGAATTCCCGGCGTTCCCGTCGCAACTCAAGAGGAGGCGCTCTCCACAGGAAAGGCGAGAGGAACTCCAGGGTGGTGCCACCATTCCCAGAGTGCCCCAGATATCTCAGTCCATTCCAGGGAAACCTGTTTTCCCTGCACTGCCTCAACTTTCAAGCGAGGATCGACTCACACCACGGTGGCACGTGGGACAGCCCTGTGGAAAGCCTCGTGTGAAAGCCTCATGGGAAAGCCCCGAGGGAAAGCCACTGATCCCTTGATCCTCGGGAAGGGAAGCGTGACACTGCTGCTGCAATTCGGGAGGAAAGCACACGTGCATGCCCCTACTTGAGACGAGGACTGACTCCCCTGGGGAGACTCCGGAGGTACCCCAAGATCCATGTCAGCACTGGAGAGTAATCCTCACGTTCCGGCTCCGACTCCACACAAGGTCTTAAGCCCCGGCATGGACGGCAGAGAAATCCGAGAGGCCCCGAGCAACTCGCATGGGACTGGCCTTTCCTGAGGCCCCCAGAGCGGGTCCCTGAGGTCTCCGTCGTAAGACGAGAGGACCTGCCGCAACTAGAAACAATCCAGGAGGTTGTCCCCTCCAGGCGAGATGAGGCCCATTTCCGCTGAGGCGTCTCGAGGCTAATCACACCTAACCTCTGGAACTTCCAAAGGGTCCTTCACACCCTTGCTGCAACTCAAGAAGTTCCCCGACATTCCCGTTCTCTACTCCAGAGTAAGCACGAGAGCCCGCCCACATCCAGAGGAGCCCGTTTCCGCCTCCTAGCTCGAGAGAGGGATCCTTTCCCTGCGCGTGGTCGGGAAAGACCCGCATTCCCGTCGCATCTCAAGAGAGGCGCTCTCCACTGGAAGGGAGAGGAACTCCCGGTCTTGCCACCATTCCCAGAGTCCCGCAGATGTCTAAG
>NW_017209045.1:0-3574 GCF_001704415.2 Capra hircus | reverse complement strand
CCCGCTAAGCCTCCGTCTTAATTCCACGCCTGGCACCTAATGTGCAAAGCAAGGCTAGGAATTGGAGGCTGAGGCAAAGGAAGGCACCCAGTTGGGCGTCTCCGTTCATGCTCGGCTTCAGTTACAGCTCGCTTCTCTGGTGGAGGGTAGACTAATAAGCAAGGCACGTCTGTTTGGCAAGGCGTTAGCCCCCGGCCGAGCAGCCTACGCGCCAGAAACTCTGCCAGATCGGGGCTCTGAGCAGAGCTGAGCTCTGCCGTACTGGAGGCCCACTTAGCTCCGTGCAAGCAGGCTTTCCTCTTGACTGGGCTCGGCTGCCTCCTCTTCTCCGAGGAGGCTCGCTACACCTGCTGGCTGTGCTCTCGCCTATCAGGCGGGCGCGCAGGGCTCCTCCAGCAGGTCTTGCCTCAGGGGCTGCTTCCCTGAGTTGAGGCTGTGGGCGGGAACCAGACACGCAGGATAAGGCCCCAACCACCTGCACATGTCTCTGCTGGGGAGGAGAGTGCTAGGGAACCTACGTCTCTCACACACTTTCTAGGCACCCACGGAGTCAGCCTCTGGGAGTGTGGGGGGATGCAAAACCCAGCCAGGGGCCCTTGGAACCTGGTGCTCTCCGTGCGAGCTTTGTCTGGGCGCAAGGAACCGCTGAAGGAGCCCTGCTGTTGCCCTTTCGCTTCCCTCTGACAGAGCTTTCACTGCTGGAGCCCTTGGCAGTGTGCAACCCCAGCCCCTAAGCCCTCCTCAAGGACGCTTGGGGACCTAAGTGCAAAGGCAAGGCAGGGGGTAGAGCTGAAGCCAGGAAGGCGCCAGTGGCCGTTTCCCGAGCCTCACACAAGCCTGCTCCTTCCTGGGGAGGGAGGCCTTAAAGCAAGGCCAAGTCTGCGCAAGGCTCGCCTATGGCAGAGCATCTTGGGTGCCAGGAACTCTGCCAGATCGGGCCTCTGAACAGAGCTAGAGATCTGCCGTACTTGGAGTCGCACTTAGCTTCGTGTAAGCAGGGATTTCAGCTTGACGGAGGACTTGCTGCCTCCTCTTCCCCCGAGGAGGCTCGCTTCCCTGCTGGCTGTGCACTCGCCTATCAGGCGGGGGCGCAGGGCTCCTCCAGCAGGTCTTGCCTCAGGGGCTGCTTCCCCTGAGTTGGGGCTGTGGGGCAGGAACCCAGACACGCAGGATCAGGCCCCAAACACCTGCACATGTCTCTGCTGGGGAGGAGAGTGCTAGGGAACCTACGTCTGTCATACACTTTCTGGGCACCCAAGGAATCAGCCTCCGTGTGTGCGGGGCTGAAAACCCCAGCCAGGGGACCCTGGGAGCCTGGTGCTCTCCGTGTGGCGCTGAATCTGGGCGGCCAAGCAACCGCTGGAGGAGCCCTGCAGTTTGCCCTTCCCTTCCCTCTGACAGAATTCTCACTGCTGGAGCCCTTGGCAGTGTGCAACCCACCAGCCCCTAAGCTCTCCTTAAGGAGGACTGGGACCTAAGTGCAAAGGCAAGGCAGGATTGGAGCTGAGGCAAGAAAGGCGCCAGTGGCGACTCCCAGGCTCCTGCTGCCTGCTCCTTCCTGGAGAGGCAGCCTAAAAGCAAGGCAAGTCTGGGCAAGGCTAGCCCCCGGCAGAGCAGCCTCGCGCCAGGAACTCTGCCAGATCGGGGCTCTGAGCAGAGCTAGAGCTCTGCCGTACTGGAGGCGCACTTAGCTCCGTGCAAGCAGGGCTTTCAACTTGACGGGGCTGGGCTGCCTCCTCTTCCCCCGAGGAGGCTCGCTTCCCTGCTGGCTGTGCACTCGCCTATCAGGCGGGGGCGCAGGGCTCCTCCAGCAGGTCTTGCCTCAGGGGCTGCTTCCCCTGAGTTGGGGCTGTGGGCAGGAACCCAGACACGCAGGATCAGGCCCCAAACACCTGCACATGTCTCTGCTGGGGAGGAGAGTGCTAGGGAACCTACGTCTGTCATACACTTTCTGGGCACCCAAGGAATCAGCCTCCGTGTGTGCGGGGCTGAAAACCCCAGCCAGGGGCCCTGGGAGCCTGGTGCTCTCGGTGCGGCGCTGATTCTAGGCGGCCTAGAAACCGCTGGAGGAGCCCTGCAGTTGCCCTTCCCTTCCCTCTGACAGAGCTCTCACTGCTGAAGCCCTTGGCAGTGTGCAACCCACCACCCCCTAAGCCCTCCCCAACGACGCCTGGCACCTATGTGCAAAGGCAAGGCAGGATTGGAGCTGAGGCAAGGAAGGCACCAGTGGCGTCTCCCAGGCTCGCTCAGACAGCTCCTTCCTGGGGAGGGAGCCTAAAAGCAAGGCAAGTCTGGGCAAGGCGAGCCCCCGGCCGAGCAGCCTCGCGCCAGAAACTCTGCCAGATCGGGGCTCTGAGCAGAGGCTAGAGCTCTGCTGCCGTACTGGAGGCGCCACTTAGCTCCGTGCAAGCAGGGCTTTCCTCTTGACTGGGCTCGGCTGCCCTCCTCTTCTCCCGAGGAGGCTCGCTACACTGCTGGCTGTGCTCTCGCCTATCAGTGCGGGCGCGCAGGGCTCCTCCAGCAGGTCTTGCCTCAGGGGCTGCTTCCCCTGAGTTGAGGCTGTGGGCGGGAACCCAGACACGCAGGATAAGGCCCCAACCACCTGCACATGTCTCTGCTGGGGAGGAGAGTGCTAGGGAACCTACGTCTCTCACACACTTTCTAGGCACCCACGGAGTCCAGCCTCTGGGAGTGTGGGGATGCAAAACCCAGCCAGGGGCCTTGGAACCTGGTGCTCTCCGTGCGGAGCTTTGTCTGGGCGGCCAAGGAACCGCTGAAGGAGCCCTGCTGTTGCCCTTCGCTTCCCTCTGACAGAGCTTTCACTGCTGGAGCCCTTGGCAGTGTGCAACCCACCAGCCCCTAAGCCCTCCTCAAGGACGCTTGGGACCTAAGTGCAAAGGCAAGGCAGGGGTAGAGCTGAAGCCAGGAAGGCGCCAGTGGCGTTTCCGAGCCTCACACAGCCTGCTCCTTCCTGGGGAGGGAGCCTTAAAGCAAGGCAAGTCTGCGCAAGGCTCGCCTATGGCAGAGCATCTTGGTGCCAGGAACTCTGCCAGATCGGGCCTCTGAACAGAGCTAGAGATCTGCCGTACTGGAGTCGCACTTAGCTTCGTGTAAGCAGGGATTTCAGCTTGACGGGGACTTGCTGCCTCCTCTTCCCCCGAGGAGGCTCGCTTCCCTGCTGGCTGTGCACTCGCCTATCAGGCGGGGGGCGCAGGGCTCCTCCAGCAGGTCTTGCCTCAGGGGCTGCTTCCCTGAGTTGGGGCTGTGGGCCAGGAACCCAGACACGCAGGATCAGGCCCCAAACACCTGCACATGTCTCTGCTGGGGGAGAGTGCTAGGGAACCTACGTCTGTCATACACTTTCTGGGCACCCAAGGAATCAGCCTCTGGAGTGTGGGGCTGAAAACCCAGCCAGGGGCCCTGGAGCCTGGTGCTCTCCTGCGGGCGCTGTCTGGCGGCCAAGCAACCGCTGGAGGAGCCCTGCAGTTGCCCTTCCCTTCCCTCTGACAGAATTCTCACTGCTGGAGCCCTTGGCAGTGTGCAACCCACCAGCCCTAGCTCTCCTTAAGGAGGA
>NW_017209044.1:0-3574 GCF_001704415.2 Capra hircus | reverse complement strand
GGGATCCTTTCCCTGCGTGGTCGGGAAAGAATTCCGGCGTTCCTGTGGAATCTCAAGAGGAGGCGCTCTCCACAGGAAAGGCGAGAGGAATTCCAGGGTCGTGCCACCATTCCCAGAGTCCCCAGATGTCTCAGTCCATTCAGGGAAACTGTTTCCCTGCACTGCCTCGACTTTCAAGCCGAGGATCGACTCACACCACGGTGGCACGTGGGACAGCCCTGTGGGAAGCTCCTGGGAAAGCCTCGAGGGAAAGCCACAGATCCCTTGATCCACGTGAAAGGGAAGCCCACACTCCTGCTACAGCTAGGGAGGAAAGCGCACGTGCATGCCCCAACTCAAGACGAGGACTGAGTCCCCCTGGGGAGACTCCAGAAGTACCCCAAAATCCATGTCAGCACTGGAGAGGAATCCTCAGGTTCTGGCACCGACTCCACACAAGGTCTTAGGCCCCAGCATCGACGGGAGAGGAATCCGAGAGGCCCACGAGCAACTCGCATGGGGACTGGCCTTTCCTGATGCCACCAGAGCGGGTCCCTGAGGTCCCCGTCGTAAGTCCAGAGCACCCTGCCGCAACTCGAGAAAATCCAGGAGGTTTTCCCCTCCAGGCGAGATGAGGCCCATTTCCACTGAGGCGTCTCGAACCTAATCACACCTAAACTCTGGAACTAATAAAGGTCCTTCACACCCTTGCTGCAACTCAAGAAGTTCCCCCATACCCATCTCCACTCGAGAGGAAGCACGAGAGTCCTGCCCACATCCAGAGGAGTCCCCTTTCCGCCTCCTAGCTCGAGAGGAGGGATCCTTTCCCTGCGTATTCGGGAAAGAATTCCCGGCGTTCCCGTCGCATCTCAAGAGGAGGCGACCTCACAGGAAAGGCGAGAGGAACTCCAGGGTCTTGCCACCATTCCCAGAGTCCCCCAGATGTCTCAGTCCATTCCAGGGAAACCTGTTTTCCCTGCACTGCCTTCGTCTTTCAAGCTGAGGATCGACTCACACCATGGTGGCACGTGGACAGCCCTGTGGGAAAGCCTCGTGGAAAGCATCGTGAGGAAGCCTCGTGGGAAAGGCCCCTCGAGGGAAAGCCACAGATCCCTTGATCCACGCGAAGGGAAGCGTGACACTGCTGCTAAAGCTGGGAGGAAAGCACACGTGCATGCCCCCACTCGAGAGGAGGACTGACTCCCCTGGGGAGACTCCAGAAGTACCCCAAGATCCATGTCAGCACTGGAGAGGAATCCTCAGGTTCCGGCACTGACTCCACACAAGGTCTTAGGCCCCGGCATCGAAGGGAGAGGAATCCGAGAGGCCCACGAGCAACTCGCATGGGGTCTGGCCGTTCCTGAGGCCAAAGAACGGGTCCCTGAGGTCCCCGTTGTAAGTTGAGAGCAGCCGCAACTCGGAAAAATCCAGGAAGTTCCAGGAGGTTCAGGCGAGATCAGGCCTATTTCCGCTGAGGCGTCTCGAGGCTAATCACATCTAACGTCTGGAACTTCCAAAGGGTCCTTCACACCCTTGCAGCAACTCAAGAAGTTCCCCGACATACCCGTATCCACTCGAGAGGAAGCACGAGACTCCTGAACACATCCAAAGGAGCCCCGTTTCCCCTCATAGCTCGAGCGGAGGGATACTTTCCCTGCGTGTTTGGCAAAGAATTCCCGTCGTTCCCGTCGCATCTCAAGAGGAGGCACTCTCCACAGGAGGGGCGAGAGGAACTCCAGGGTCGTGCCACCATTCGCAGAGTCCCCCAGATGTCTCAGTCCATTCCAGGGAAAACTGTTTTCCCTGCACTGCCTCCACTTTCAAGCCCAGGATCGACTCACACCACGGAGGCACCTGGGACAGCCCTGTGGGAAAGCCTCATGGGAAAGCCTCGTGGGAAAGCCTCGAGGAAAGCCACAGATCCCTTGATCCACGCGAAGGGAAGCGCGAGACTGCTGCTAAAGCTCGGAAGGAAAGAGCACGTTCATGCCCCCACTCGAGACGAGGACTGATTCCCCTGGGAGACTACAGAAGTACCCCAAGATCCATGTCAGCACTGGAGAGGAATCCTCAGGTTCTGGCAGTGACTCCACATAAGGTCTTAGGCCCCAGTATCGACGGGAGAGGAATCCCGATGGGCCCCCGAGCAACTCCATGGGGACTGGCCTTTCCTTAGGCCACCAGAGCGGGTCCCTGAGGTCCCCGTCGTAAGTCGAGAGCACCTGCCGCAACTCGAGAAAATCCAGGACGTTCTCCCCTCCAGGCGAGATGAGGCCCATTTCCACAGAGGCATCTCGAGGCTAATCACACCTAACCTCTGGAACTTCCAAAGGTTCCTTCAACCCTTGCTGCAACTCAAGAAGTTCCCCGACACACCCGTCTCCACTCGAGAGGAAGCACGAGAGTTCCCCAACATCCAGAGGAGCCCCGTTTCCGCCTCCTAGCTCGAGAGGAGGGATCCTTTCCCTGCGTACTCGGGAAAGAATGCCCGGCGTTCCCGTCGCATCTCAAGAGGAGGCGCTCTCCACAGGAAAGGCGCGAGAACTCCAGGGTCGTGCCACCATTCCCAGAGTCCCCCAGATGTCTCAGTCCATTCCAGGGAAACCTGTTTTCCCTGCACTGCCTCGACTTTCAAGCCAAGGATCGACTCACACCACAGTGGCACGTGGGAGATAACTGTGGAAAGCCTCGTAGGAAAGCCTCGTGGGAATGCCTCGAAGGAAAGCCCCTGATCCCTTGATCCACGCGAAGGGAAGCCCGACACTGCTGCTACAGCGTGGGAGAAAGCGCACGTGCATGCCCCCACTCAAGTCGAGGACTCACTCTCCTGGGGAGACTCCAGAAATACCCCAAGATCCATGTCAGCACTGGAGAGGAATCCTCAGATTCCGGCACCGACTCCACACAAGGTGTTAGGCCCCGGCATCAACGGGAGAGGAATCCCGAGAGGCCCCCGAGCAACTCGCATGGGGACTGGCCTTTCCTGAGGCCACCAGAGCGGGTCCCTGAGGTCCCTGTCGTAAGTCGAGAGCACCTGCCGCAACTCGATAAAATCCAGGAGGTTCTCCCTCCAGGCGAGATGAGGCCCATTTCCACTGAGGCGTCTCGAGACTAATCACATCTAAGATCTGGAACATCCAAAGGGTCCTTCACACCCTTGCTGCAACTCAAGAAGTTCCCCGACATACCCGTCTCCACTCGAGAGGAAGCACGAGAGTTCTGCCCACATCCAGAGAGCCCCGTTTCCGCCTCCTAGCTCGAGAGGAGGGATCCTTTCCCTGCGTGGTCGGGAAAGAATTCCCGACGTTCCCGTCGCATCTCAAGAGGAGGCGCTCTCCACAGGAAAGGCGAGAGGAACTCCAGGGTCGTGCCACCATTCCCAGAGTCCCCCAGATGTCTCAGTCCCATTCCAGGGAAACCTGTTTCCCTGCACTGCCTCGACTTTCAAGCCGAGGATCGACTCACACCTCGGTGGCACGTGGGACAGCCCTGTAGGAATGCCTCGTGGAAAAGCCTCGAGGGAAAGCCACAGATCCCTTGATCCACGCGAAGGGAAGCGTGATACTGCTGCTACAGTTGGGAGGAAAGGGCAGGC
>NW_017209043.1:0-3574 GCF_001704415.2 Capra hircus | reverse complement strand
AACTTCTTGAGTTGCAGCAAGGGTGTGAAGGACCCTTTGGAAGTTCCAGAGGTTAGGTGTGATTAACCTCGAGACGCCTCAGTGGAAATGGGCTCATCTCGCCTGGAGGGGAGAACCTCCTGGATTTTTTGAGTTGGGGCAGGTGCTCTCGACTTTACGACAGGGACCTCAGGGACCCGTTCTGGTGGCCTCAGCCAAGCCAGTCCCCATGCGAGATGCTTGGGGGCTTCTCGTTATTCTCTAACCTTCGATGTCGGGGCCTAAGACCTTGTGTGGAGTTGGTTCCGAAATCTGAGGATTCATCTGCAGTGCTGACATGGATCTTGGGGTACTTCAGGAGTCTCCCCAGGGGAGTCAGTCCTCGTCTCGAGTGGGGGCATGCAGTTCGATACCCTCCCGAGCTGTAGCAGCAGTGTCACGCTTCCCGTTGAGTAGATCAAGGGATCTGCAGCTTTCCCTCGAGGCTTTCCCACGAGGCTTTCACAGGACTGTCCCACGTGCCACCGTGGTGTGAGTCGATCCTCGGCTTGAAAGTCGAGGCAGTGCAAGGAAAACAGTTTTCCCTGGAATGGACTGAGACATCTGGGGCAATCTGGGAATGGTGGCACGACCTGGAGTTCCTCTCGCCTTTCCTGTGGAGAGTGCCTCCACTAGGATGTGACGGGAAAGCCGGGAATTCTTTCCCGCACACGCAGGGAAAGGATCCCTGCTCTTGAGCTTTGAGGCGGAATCGGGGCTCCTCTGGATGTGGGCAGGACTCTCGTGCTTCCTCTCGAGAGGAGACGGGTATGTTGGGGATCTTCTTGAGCTGCAGCAAGGGTGTGAAGGACCCTTTGGAATTTCCCGAGGCTGGTGTGATTAGCCTCGAGACGCCTGTGCGGAAATGGGCCTCATCTCGCCTGGAGGGGAGAACCTCCTGGATTTTCTCGAGTTGCGGCAGGTGCTCTCGACTTACGACGGGGACCTCAGGGACCCGTTCTGGTGGCCTCAGGAAAGGCCAGTGCCATGCGAGTTGCTCGGGGGCCTCTCGGGATTCCTCTCCGTAGATGCCGGGCCTAAGACCTTGTGTGGAGTCGGTGCCGGAACCTGAGGACTCCTCTCCAGTGCTGACATGGATCTTGGGGTACTTCTGGAGTCTCCCCAGGGGAGTCAGTCCTCGTCTCGAGTGGGGCATGCACGTGCGCTTTCCTCCCAAGCTGTAGCAGCAGTGTCACGCTTCCCATCGCGTGGATCAAGGGATCTGTGCCTTTCCCTCCAGGCTTTCCCACGAGGATTTCCCACGAGGCTTTCCCACAGGGCTGTCCCATGTGCCACCGTGGTGTGAATGCATCTTCGGCTTGAAAGTCGAGGCAGTGCAGGGAAAACAGTTTTCCCTGGAATGGACTGAGACATCTGGGGACTCTGGGAATGGTGGCACGACCCTGGAGTTCCTCTCGCCTTTCCTGTGGAGAGCGGCTCCTCTTGAGATGCGACGGCAACGCCGGAAATTCTTTCCCCACCATGCAGGGAAAGGATCCCTCCTCTCGAGCCAGGAGGCGGAAACGGGGCTCCTCTGGATGTGGGCGGGACAATCGTGCTTCCTCTCGAGTGGAGACGGGTATGTCAGGGAACTTCTTGAGTTGCAGCAAGGGTGTGAAGGGCCTTTGGAAGTTCCAGAGTTAGGTGTGATTAGCCTCGAGACGCCTCATCGGAAATGAGCCTCATCTAGAATGGAGGGGAGAACCTCCTGGTTTTTCTCGAGTGGCGGCAGGTGCTCTCGACTTACGATGGGGACCTCAGGGACCCGCTCTGGTGGCCTCAGGAAAGGCCAGTCCCATGCGAGTTGCTCGGGGCCTCTCGGGTTTCCTCTCCCGTCAATGCCGGGGCCTAAGACCTTGTGTGGAGTCGGTTTCGGAACCTGAGGATTCCTCTCCAGTGCTGACATGGATCTTGGGGGCTTCTGGTGTCTCCCCAGGGGAGTCAGTCCTCGTCTCTAGTGGGGGTAGGCACGTGCGCTTTCTCCCGAGCTGTAGCAGCAGAGTCACGCTTCCTTCTCGTGGATCAAGCGATCTATGGCTTTCCCTCGAGCTTTCCCATGAGGCTTTCCCATGAGGTTTCCACGAGGCTTTTCCGCATGGCTGTCCCACGTGCCACCGTGGTGTGAGTCGATCCTCGGCTTGAAAGTCGAGGCAGTCCAGGGAAACAGGTTTCCCTGGAATGGACTGAGACATCTGGGGGACTCTGGGAATGGTGGCGTGACCTGGAGTTCCTCTCGCCTTTCCTGTGGAGAGTGCCTCCTCTTGAGATGCGACGGGAACGCCGGGAATTCTTTCCCGACCACACAGGGAAAGGATCCCTCCCTCTCGAGCTAGGAAGAGGAAAAGGGGCTCCTAAGGATGAGGGCGGCACTCTCGTGCTTCCTCTCGAGTGGAGACGGGTATGTCGGGGAACTTCTTGAGTTGCAGCAAAGGTGTGAAGGACCCTTTGAAAGTTCCAGAGTTTAGGTGTGATAAGCCTCGAGACTCCTCAGCGGAAATGGGCCTCATCTCGCCTGGAGGGGAGAACCTCCTGGATTTTCTCGAGTTGCCGCAGGTGCTCTCGGCTTCCGACGGGGACCTCAGGGACACGCTCTAGTGCCCTCAGGAAAGGCCCGTCCCCATGCGAGTTGCTCGTGGGCCTCTAGCGATTCCTCTCCCGTCTATGCGGGGCCTGAGACATTGTGTGGAGTCGGTGCCGGAACCTGAGGATTCCTCTCCAGTTCTGACATGGATCTTGGGGTACTTCTGGAGTCTCCCAGGGGAGTCAGTCCTCGTCGCGAGTGTGGCGTGCACGTGCGCTTTCCTCCCGAGCTTTAGCAGCAGTGTCACGCTTCCCTTTGCGTGGATCCAGGGATATGTGGCTTTCTCAGTAAGCTTTCCCACGAGGCTTTCCCACTAGGCTTTTCACAGGGCTCTCCCACGTGCCACCGATTTCTGAGTCGATCCTCGGCTTGAAAGTCGAGGCATTGCGGGGAAAACAGGTTTCCCTGGAATCGATGAGACATCTGGGGGCTCTGGGAATGGTGGCACGACCCTGAGTTCCTCTCGCCTTTCCTGTGGAGAGCGCCTCTTCTTGAGATGGGACGGGAACGCCGGAAATTCTTTCCCGACCACGAAGGGAAAGGATCCTCCTCTCGAGCTATGAGGCTGAAACGGGGCTCTTCTGGTTGTGGGCGGGACTCTCGTGCTTCCTTTCGAGTGGAAACGGGTATGTCGGGGAACTTCTTGAGTTGCAGCAATGGTGTGAAGGGCCCTTTGGAAGTTCCAGAGGTTAGGTGTGATTAGCCTGAGATGCCTCAGCGCAAATGGGTCTCATCTCGCCTGGAGGGGAGAACCTCCTGGATTTTCTCGAGTTTGCGCCAGGTGCTCTCGACTTACGACGGGGACTCAGGGACCCGCTTTGGTGCCTCAGGAAAGGCCAGTCCCCATGCGAGTTGCTCGGGAGCCTCTCCGTGATGTCTCTCCCTCTCCAAAGCTGTCTTGGATCTTGACTGGCCTTTCCTGAGGCCACCAGAGCGGGTCCCTGCGGTCCCCATTGTAAGTCGAGAGCACCTGGC
>NW_017209042.1:0-3575 GCF_001704415.2 Capra hircus | reverse complement strand
TGCCACCGTGGTGTGAGTCGATCCTGGGCTTGAAAGTCGAGGCAGTGCAGGAAACAGGTTTCCCTGGAATGGACTGAGACATCTGGGGGGACTCTGGGAATGTGGCACGACCCTGGAGTCCTTCTCGCCTCCTGTGGAGAGCGCCTCCACTTGAGATGTGACGGGAAGCCGGGAATTCTTTTCCGACCACGCAGGAAAGGATCCCTCCTCTCGAGCTCGGAGGCGGAAACGGGGTCCTCTGGATGGTGGGCGGGACTTTCGTGCTCCTCTTGAGTGGAGACGGGTATGTCGGGGAACTTCTTGAGTTGCAGCAAGGGTGTGAAGGACCTTTTGGAACTTCCAGAGTTTAGTGTGATTAACCCCTATTTCCTCAGCAGAAATGGGCCTCATCTCGCCTGGAGGGGAGAACCTCCTGGATTTTCTCGAGTTGCGGCAGGTGCTCTCGACTTACTATGGGGACCTCAGGGACCCGCTCTGGTGCCTCAGGAAAGGCCATCCCCATGCGAGTTGCTCGGGGCCTCTCGGGTTTCCTCTCCCCGTCGATGCCGGGGCCTAGGACTTTGTGTTGAGTCGGTGCCGGAACCTAAAGATTCTTCTCCAGTGCTGACATGGATCTTGGGGTACTTCTGGAGTCTCCCCAGTGGAGTCAGTCCTCGTCTCGAGTGGGGCGATGCACGTGCGCTTTCTTCCCGAGCTGTAGTAGCAGTGTCAAGCTTCCCTTCGCGTGGATCAAGGGATCTGTGGCTTTCCCTCGAGGCTTTCCCACAAGGCTTTCCCACGAGGCTTCCCCACAGGGCTGTCCCACGTGCCACCGTGGTGTGAGTTGATCCTCGGCCTTGAAAGTCGAGGCAGTGCAGGAAAACAGGTTTCCCTGGAATGGACTGACACATCAGGGGGACTCTGGGAATGTGGCACGACCCTGGAGTTCCTCTCGCCTTTCCCGTGGAGACCGCCTTCTCTTGAGATGCGACGGGAACGCCTGGAAATCTTTCCCGACCACGCAGGGAAAGGATCCACCTCTCGAGCTTTGAGACGGAAACGGGGCTCCCCTGGATGTGGGCGGGACTCTCGTGCTTCCACTCGAGTGCAGAAGGGTATGTCGGGAACTTCTTGAGTTGCAGCAAGGGTGTGAAAGACCCTTTGGAAGTTCCAGAGTTTAGATGTGATTAGCCTCGAGACGCCTCAGCAGAAATGGGCCTCATCTCGCCTGGAGGGAGAACCTCCTGGATTTTCTCGAGTTGAGGCAGGTGCTCTCGAATTACGACGGGGAATTCAGGGACCCGCTCTGGTGTCCTCAGGAAAGGCCAGTCGCCTTGGGAGTTGCTCGGGGGCCTCTCGGGATTCTCTCCCGTCGATGCCGGGGCCTAAGACCTTGTGTGGAGTCGGTGCCGGAACCTGAGGATTCCTCTCCAGTGCTGACATGGATCCTGGGGTACTTCTGGAGTTTCCCCAGGGGAGTCAGTCCTCCTCTCGAGTCGGGGCATGCACGTGCGCTTTCCTCCCAAGCTGTAGCAGCAGTATCACACTTCCCGTCGCGTGGATCAAGGGATCTGTGGCTTTCCCTCGAGGCTTACCCAAGAGGTTTTCCAACGAGGCTTTCCCACAGGGCTGTCACACTTGCCACCGTGGTGGGAGTCGATCCTCGGCTTGAAAGTCGAGGCAGTGCAGGGAGAAGAGTTTTCCCTGGAATGGACTGAGACATCTGGGGACTCTGGGAATGGTGGCACGACCCTGGAATTCCTCTCGCCTTTCCTGTATAGAGCACCTCCTTTTGAGATGCGACTGGAACGCCCGAATTCTTTCCCGACCTCGCAGGGAAAGGATCCCTCTTCTCGAGCTAGGAGGCGGAAACGGGGCTCCTCTGGATGTGTGAGGGACTCTCGTGCTTCCTCTGGAGTGGAGACGGGTATGTCGGGGAACTTCTTGAGTTGCAGCAAGGGTGTGAAGGACCCTTTGGAAGTTCCTGATGTAAGGTGTGATTAGCCTCGAGACGCCTCAGGGGAAATGGACCTCATCTCCCTGGAGGGGAAACCCTCCTGGATTTTCTCGAGTTGAGGCAGGTGCTCTCGACTTACGATGGGGACCTCAGGTACCCGCTCTGGTGGCTTCAAGAAAGGCCAGTCCCCATGCGAGTTTCTCGGGGGCCTCTCGGATTCATCTCCCATCAATGCCGGGCCTAAGACCTTGTGTGGAGTTCATGCCGGAACCTGAGGATTCCTGTCCAGTGCTGACATGGATCTTGGGTTACTTCTGGAGTCTCCGCAGGGGAGTCAGACCTCGTCTCGAGTGGGGAATGCATGTGCGATTTCCTCATGAGCTGTAGCAGCAGTGTCAGGTTTCCCTTCTGGTGGATCAAGGGATATGTGGCTTTCCCTCGAGGCTTTCCCACGAGGCTTTTCCGCAGGGCTGTCCCACGTGCCACCGTGGTGTGAATCTATCCTCGGCTTGAAAGTCGATCCAGTGCAGGGAAAACAGGTTTCTCTGGAATGGACTGAGACACCTGGGGGACTCTGGGAATGGTGGCAAGACCCTGGAATTCCTCTCGCCTTTCCTGTGGAGAGCACCTCCTCTTGAGATGCGACGGGAACGCCGGGAATTATTTCCCGAACACGAAGGGATGGATCCCTCCTCTTGAGCTAGGAGGCGGAAACGGGGCTCCTCTGGATGTGGGCGGGACTCTCGTGCTTCCTCTCGAGTGGAGACGGGTAAGTCGGGGAACTTCTTGAGTTGCAGCAAGGGTGTGAAGGACCCTTTGGAAGTTCCAAAGGTTAGGTGTGACTAGCCTCGAGACACCTCAGCGGAAATGGGCCTCATCTCGCCTGGTGGGGAGAACCTCCTCGATTTCTCGAGTTGTGGCAGGTGCTCTCCACTTATGACGGGGACTTCAGGGACCCGCACTGGTGGCCTCAGGAAAGGCCAGTCCCCATGCGAGAAGCTCGGGGCCTCTCGGATTCCTCTCCGTCGATGCTGGGGCCTAAGAAGTTGTGTGGAGTCCGTGCCAGAACCTGAGGATTCCTCTCCAGTGATGACATGGATCTTGGGGTACTTCTCTAGTCTCCCCAGGGGAATCAGTCCTCGTCTCGAGTGGGTGCATGCACTTGCGCTTTCCTCCCGAGCTGTAGCATCAGTGTCGCGCTTCCCTTCGCGTGTATCAAGGGATCTGTGGCTTTCCCTCGAGGCTTTACCACTAGGCTTTCCCAAGAGGCTTTCCCACAGGGCTGTCCCACGTGCCACCATGGTGTGAGTCGATCCTCTGCTTGAAAGTCAAAACAGTGCAGGGAAAACACGTTTACCTGGAATGGACTGAGACATCTGGGGGACTCTGGGAATGGTCGCATGACCCTGAAGTTCCTCTCGCCTTTCCTGTGGAGAGCGCCTCTCTTGAGATGCGACGGGAACGCCGGGAATTCTTTGCCGAGCACGCAGGGAAAGGATCCCCCTCTCGAGCTAGGATGTAAACGGGGCTCCTCTGGATGTGGTCGGGACTCTCGTGCTTCCTCTCGAGTGGAGACGTGGTGTATAGCGGGGAACTTCTTGAGTTGCAGCAAGGGTGTGAAGACCCTTTGGAAGTTCCA